>NC_083769.1:49336618-49359118 GCF_963514075.1 Conger conger | reverse complement strand
GACACACACACAGGCGCACACACACACACACACACACACACACACACACACACACACACACACACCACGGCGATACCACAAATCCATGTGAGTATTGGCCCCTCCTCATGTCTCCTGCGGCTGACCAAACAGCTGCAGGTAAAGTGTGGTTTAGAGGGAGTGGCCCCCCCGCACCCCACCTTGCAGTTCTTCCACCAGTACTTCCTCTTCAGCTTGGCGGCGTTGGTCTCGAACTGGGAGGCTCCGGCCTGCAGGGCCTCGGCCCGGTCGTCCAGCTCCGACAGCTTCTGGTCCCGCTCCAGAACCTTCCCCACGTTCACCCGCATGATGTCCACCACCTGCGAGAGGGAGAGAGAGGAACTGAGTGTGTGTGTGTGTGTGTGTGTGTGTGAATGTATGAGAGAGAGAGAGAGAGAGTGTGTGTGTGAGTGTGAGTGCTCCAGAACCTTCCCCAGGTTGACCCGTATGATGACCTGGGACGGGCTGGGAGCAGGGGCACACCACAAACACCCACTAATGATGTCATCACATGCAGCCACTAATGATGATGTCACACATACCCGCTGATGTCACACAAAACTGCAGTGTGGGGAATCCACTGCTCTATTGCATGTTCATAGATATGCTAATATTCCAATAGTTACATATGAATGGCTGTACACCCCATTTAAAAATGTTTCCTGTATATGCATTACCTAATAAAGTAAGCAACAAAATAGTCAACATTGCTATTTTAATTTTGGTCACTTGGTACAGTAAACCCCCGAAAAAGCGCATTCAAGAAGTGAAAAGGCAAAATGAATTAATTAAAGAAAAAAAGGTCCATTGTCTTGTTTAATGCTGATCTGCTGAATGGGGGTTCTGTAGTTTTATCTCATACCAGGAGCACCAGCGCCCGCCTGGAAAGCCCAATTAGAAAATGAAATGAGCATTTCAATTTGGGCGTCTGATAATCCGCTCAGTCTTGCTAGGAGACAGTTATGCGGGAGTTTATTTTATACATAGTAATTACATTTCATGAAACACTACACAGACACACGCTCAGGAGCGAAATTTGACACTAAAAGAAATGTATCATGCCTGTTGGCAGCCGTGCAGGGGGTTTGTGACAGGTTTGTGCAGTGTGTGTGTGTGTGTGTTATTATTAAAACGTAAAACAAAATTATGGCATTTGGCTGATGCTTTTATCCAGAGCAACATACAGTTGATTAGACTAAGCAGGAGACAACCCTCCCCTTGAGCAAGGGCCTTGCTCAAGGGCACAACGGCTGTGCAGATCTTATCCTGATCTTATCTTACACCGGGGATCGAACCACCGACCTTGCGGGTCCCAGTCATGCACCTTCACCACTACGCTACAGACTGTGTGCGTGCAATTGTGTGTGACTGGGGCAGTCAGACCCGAGGTGTTCTCTTGCTGATCCATACTGTTCCGCTGTGGTTCTACTGGGTCCAGGAATTTACATGCGACACTGAAAGCACCACGTGTAAAACTAGTCCACAATAATAATAATAATAATAGGCTTTATACATAATTACGCTTCCTTTCCTTTTAAGAATGACATTTATTCATGTTCCCTGTTCGATCAGCCAATTGTGGTGCTGGACCACCCATATTTAAAATCCAAAATGATACCTGTCAACAGTGCTTGTCTTAAGGGACCCCTGAAAGACAGTGATTGGCTAATGACTAGAACTGAGGTACTACTGCGGGAATGAAGAAAGACGGTTAATGAAAAGGATCCTGATGAAATGGAGAGATGGAGAGATGGAGAGATGGAGCGGAGCACACCTGAGGCAGGTAGGGGCGTCGCGTGCCGGGGGTGAGGCTCAGAGCTCGGCTCTTACCTCGTCCACCTGGTTCTGTGTCTGCTCCAGCCTCTTGTTGCTGTCTGCTCCCCTGGACCCTTCCGGAACCGACGACCTGCCAATCAAACGCGCAGCCTCAACCGTCTTGATTTCACCTCAGCTGTACCCCCAACCACCCTCAGCAGCTCAGCAAAAGCAACAGACAGCGCCGTCGCCCTCTGTGTACACACTGTAATATTCACCAAATTTAAGCAATTCATTTTACGCTTGAAAGGAATGCGAATATGGACCTTTCTGTGGGACGTGTGGCTTAGAGTACTTAACGTGGCCAGCAGAGGGCAGCATTCAAGCCCTTTCGACGGGGACAAGGCACAGACATTCCCAGAGAAACGTGCAAACCCCAGTGGTTGCCGGAGGTATTGCAGTTTATTAAGCCTCTGGCGTTCAATTGCTTCTTTGGAGCAGGTATTAAGAGAGCTTTCGGAATTCAGTTTCGATTCTATGCTTCAGATTGCCTTCGGAGTCTGTTGAGGACAGTTATTGTCAATATGAGGACAGGAATTGTGCCAATGAGTTGTGCCAAAGTCACTGTCTGACAGTTGTCTGTCTGACAACTGTCAAGACAGATCAGAAACACTCTTCAGGAGGCAGGGGTGGGTGTGTCAGTGACTACTCCCTGCAGACGGCCGAGGCTACACTACAGACCACTAGTAAGCTGTAAAAACTGGATCTGGGCAGGTGGTACCTAAAAAAGCCTGGAAACAGTTCTGGAAACAGATTGTGGGGACAAAGGAGACCAAGATCCACACGCATCAGAGTAATGGCAAGAGCGAAGAGTGCTGAACAGTGTGGAGTCTGTGTTTGCGTGGGTTTCCCCTCCAGTTCCCTGCTACACTCAAAAACATTTATGCCAGGTTAGGTGTGCTCCTGCCCTTGACCAAGGCACTGGCCTCAGAACTGGAGTTGGTCCCCAGTGTGCTGCACTGTGGCTGCCCACTGCTCCGAAGTAGCTATGATGGGTCAAATGCAGAGGACAAATTACCCCACAGGGTTCTATCAAGTATATCTTATAGTTGTCACAGGTACTAGCTCCATTGTCTTCATTAATGGGGGGGCGGGTATAGACTAGCTGAGAATCGGCACTTTAACCACCTGTGAATTGTTTGATTAAAAATCTTAAATAGTGGAGTACAGAGCCAAATCAAGAAAACGTGTCTTCATCCCATAACTTATGTAGGCCACAGTAAGTCACTTCTGAACCTTGCATTAAGGACTACTCATATCAGAGAAGCTAAAGACGACATTGTGTCCAACTGGATCACTTTTTAAATTTTTTATTTAATAAGACCCCAGATCTGGCCCAGATAATAACGTAACCAAATGATTTATCTGACGGATCGAGCCTGTTGAATTAAGTTGGAATTTCTTTTGTCAAACACCATGGCACCCTTACATTGCAGTAACTGTAAAATATAATAATCCCACATGTATGTCCGGATACTACGCACAGTTTAAACCAGAAAAAACATTACTATTCTTTCTTTTTTTTTTTGCTTGGTGGAGATTTCCATATCCGGTAACGTTACACAAGGCATTTGGAACAAACTGTGCAGATGTTAAACAATATTGACTGATTTCACCCATTACGACAGATCACACACAATATACAAGACCAACATAAGACAATCAATGTATATAGCTTTTGTCGACTGATTAATAACGGCATTGCGTTGTACAGACTTGTAGTTAGTTAAGCGCTTCGAAATGTGCTGGCTAACTAGCCAACTCAATAAACATTGGTAACTTGTAGCACTGAAAATTGTGGTTTTCGTTTTAGACATTTTAAACAGGCGAGTTTGCTTGGAATTATCTTACTGACTGGCGTAGATGTCAGAAAAATAAAGTTAGCTAAGCTAGTGAGACAACTGGCGTTACACATAAAGGGAGCAAATCGGCAGTGGTATTAGCGTGATTTGGCTAACTAACTAAAGTTAACTATTTATCTAACTAGGATAAACGTGCGAACATGTTGCTGTTTTTCCATCAAGACACCGACAAACATGTTTGAAGTAGCCTACGGGATGATTTCTCAAATTCCCGGTGATCTCCAGCACTAACTTCATCCCAGAGCCACTCCTTTACTTTGGGCGTAGCGTTAGCCTTTAGCTAACATTTCCCAAATAGTTAGACAACAACCTACTTGTTTAATAAAATTGTGCGATCTAACATCGACGTACATAAGAAAATACCGGTGAATACTTACATGTTTCTGGTTTAATGGAAGAAGAATAACCAAAAAAAATAGCAGACAAACTAGCCTAAAGAAGATTCCAAGAAACTCGCCAGCCTTTCCTACCTCGGAGAAAAGGATTAAAGACACAGGACACACATTCTGCTAAACCCTGCGGTTAAAAAAAATATAGGAAAGAGCAGGCTACCGATAATTATCCCAGGAAAACCTGGGAACGAATACCGCGAAAGACACCACGCACGTGACGTTAGTCGTGACTAAATAGACAGTTCGCAAACAAAGTTCGGAGCCTAAACTAATAATACCATGGCTTGTTAGAAACGGGGTAGTATTTTTACACTTTTTATCTTAATTGTATCAAAACTGTCAATCTCCATATACAATGTCAATACAAAATCTTTTTTCTTTCTTTCACCGTTTTAAAAGTCCAAAGTCAGTGTTTTCACTGGAACTCCATAGTTTTTAATTACCAGTTGTGGTTGTTACATCAGCATTAAATTGTTCAGCGAAGATTATACAAATAATACAATCGTGACCTTAAAAAGGGTTAAAAAGTATAAAGTTATCTATAACAGATGAAAGATTCTAGTTGGCTACTGTATACTCTATTTGGATAATAGCTAAAATATGTCTACAGTTGGCAAGCAACACACTTGAAAAATGGAAACATCTTACACTTCATCTTGTGACAATTGAGCCAGCTATTGCTCATGTAATCAATTATTGTGCATTTATAATTTATAATAATTTTTCCATAGTTTATTATACATCAAATAATAATCAGTAAATACTGTGCCCTAGTTTATAAAAAGGTTTATTTCCAAGGTTTACTGTTTGAGAACATTACTAAAGCTCTAATAGCGAACCAAAAATTGGGAGTTTCTTGTTTTTATACAAGAACAAGACCCTGACCCGTAGTCAGACGTGTTATCCATTGCGCCTCTGGCCCTGCTGTTCGGCAGTGTTTTTGGGTGCTGACATGAATTCTGATTGGTCACAACATTATTGGTAGGAATCTGGCACTAGATAGATAACAGGAGTTTCCCGTTAGGGTCATAAAACCACGACTCTGGTGGGACTCGAACCCACAACCTTTGAATCGCTACTTTGCAAGTCGAACTAGAAGTCCAATGCGCTATCCATTGCGCCACAGAGCCAGTGGGGTGCAGTGTTCTGCATCACCTGAAATTCAACATGTCAAACAGGGACAATATCTACGGACATCACCCATGATGTTTGTGCTAATGCTGCATTCCAGACAACTCTTGATTTTCTGACCTACTAGAAACAGTGCAGATATCCGACATCACACATCACGCAAGGCAGCAACCACGACACGTTACCTTGTATGCAGTAGCAGTTAGCTCACTAATTTGCTTGTCCTGATTTTTATCCAGAGAATTAGTGACTGGCTGTGATTGTGTTATCATCGCTCTGCGTCATGTTAGTTTCATATGTTCTCGACAAAATTTAAGACAATAGAGCTGTATCACTTGCAAACAATGTAATTTAAAATACTATTTTACACTTCTTTTCATGCCAATGATAATAACAATGCCTGAATGTGCCTCTCTAACCACAAGCTCGCCAGTCCCTGAACTTCAACAGTGATTGGTTTATTGTTCTTGGTAGTAATTACGAGCTGTAATTGGCCATGAGTAAATGGATCTCCGTTGCGCTCTAAGGTACATGAGATTCAATGTAAAAGACAAAGAGCCAGCCAGGAGTCGAACCTGGAATCTTCTGATCCGTAGTCAGACGCGTTATCCATTGCGCCACTGGCCCACCTGAAAGAGAGCCTGTTTGGGTGATTGGTCACAACATTCTTGGTCGCAATGTGGCTCTCAATTGCTCAATTCTTTCCGACTCTTGGTGAAGGAAAAACTGTTATAGGACATGTAACTTGATGTTTTCAGTTTCCGGTTTCCATGATTTGTATATTGCCAAAAATGGCAGTGATGAATGAATCCATGTAACACTGTGAGAGTACTTGTCTTGTTGGTAGATGTCTGATGTGGATGGGCATCAGAAAGGAAAGACCCATGGTGAACCTGTTTGCCACTTTTTTCAGACCATACAGCGTTTCAGCAAAGTAAGGTCTGCTTATACCAGGGGTCGGCAACCCTGGTCCTGGAGAGCCGCAGGGTGTGCTGGTTTTCGTGGGCATTAATTGATCAATGAAAGCCGTTGATTACACAGTTAACTCACCTCACCTGGTTTCTTGGGTCTGAATCGGTTGCTTATTTTAAGGTGGAGACGAAAGCCAGCACACCCTGCGGCTCTCCAGGACCAGGGTTGCCGACCCCTGGCTTATACTAAATAATGCTGTAAATTAGGGACAGCAGATGACACTCTTTTTCAGTGAGGAAGACCACTGTAGCAGGATCTGTTGACGTTTTTCCAGAACAGTGTGAATCATGCTAGACACAGTCCTGTGATTTAGAATAGCATTGTTTCTTTTTAATACGTTATCAAGTGATGGATATTGACACTTCTAAGTGTGGCTAGAGGTCTTGCTCAGGGATAACGTGCATTCTTTTCCCGTTAGTGTTATAAAACCAGACTCTGGTGGGACTCGAACCCACAACCTTTGAATCACTACATCTCATGTTTAACTAGAAGTCCAATGCGCTATCCATTGCGCCACAGAGCCAGTGGGGTAACCGCCTCCTTTTCATCAGAAATTCAACATCTCCACCAGGGACAATATCTACGGACATAATCTTTGAGTTTATTCTAATGCTGCATTACAGTCAACTCAGAAGTCGTGTTTTTCAGACCTCCTACTAGAAAAAGTGTTATCTGAGGTCACACAACAATGGCAGCAACCATGGAGGTGCATGTTGTAAATAGTAAACGATCAAACCATTAAAAGCAATGTAAAGCACTTTTCCTGCATGACATTAAAATAAAACTTACTGTTCAGCCTTTGAAACATAGGCCAATGTCGTTACTGATTCGGGAAAGGTTTTCAGATTGAAAATGTCCCAGATTTTCATCCAGTGAGTTAGTGATTGGTTGTGATTGTGCGATTGTACCAGGTCTCTGTTGCGCTCGAAGGAACACAAGATTCAAATCACGCGTAAAACTCACCAAGCCAGCCAGGAGTCGAACCTGGAATCTCCTGATCCATAGTCAGACGCGTTAGCCATTGCGCCAATGGCCCAGACGAAGCTCCGTTGCAGCCGATTACCAATCGATTTTAATACCTGCAACTCTGTATCCAACAAGTAGCAGCAGGATCTCTTGACATTCTTCCAGAACAGGGTGAATCATGCTAGAAACAGATTAGAACAGCACTGTTTATTTCTAATACGTCATCTAGTGATGGATATTCACACTTGCGGTTGTGGCTTGATGTCTTGCTCAGGGACAACGAGGTAGTTTTGTGCATTCTTTTCCCGTGAGCGTCATAAAATCTCGACTCAGGTGGGACTCAAACCCAGAACCTTTGAATCACTACTGCCTGCGTTTAACTAAAAGTCCAATGCGCTATCCATTGCGACACAGAGCCAGAGAGGGGGAGACTACCGTTGGGAGAAAACATATCGTTCAACACCGAAACTGTAGCAAAAGTTGAAAATGGCCCAGATTTTCATACAGTGAGTTAGTGATTGGCTGTGATTGTGCTATTGTACCAGGTCTCTGTTGCACTCAAAGGAACGCAAGATTCAAATCACGTGTAAAATTCACCGAAGCAGCCAGGAGTCGAACCTGGAATCTCCTGATCCGTAGTCAGACGCGTTATCCATTGCGCCACTGGCCCAGATAAAGCCATGGTGCAGCCGTTCACCAATTGATTTTATGACCTGCAACTCTTTATCCACCAAGTAGCAGGAGGATCTCTTGACATTTTTCCAGAACAGGGTGAATCATGCTAGAAACAGTTTAGAACGGCATTGCTTCTTTCTCATACGTTATCTAGTGATGGATACTCACACTAGTCATTGTGGCTCGATGCCTTGCTCAGGGATAATGAGGCAGTTTTGTGTATTCTTTTCTCATTAGCATCATAAAACCACGACTCTGATGGGACTCGAACCCACAACCTTTGAATCACTACATCTTGCATTTAACTAGAAGTCCAATGCGCTATCCATTGCGCCACAGAGCCAATAGGGAGCCCGGAGCAGAACAATATGTTATTGACGAAATTGAAGACAATACAACTGCATCAATATCTTGCTAACGACTAAATTTAAAATACAATTTTCAACTTCTTTTCATGCCAATGATAATTAGAACACTGGAATGTGAAAGAAATACACCTCTCTAACATTGAGCTGGCCAGTCCTGGAACTTCAACAGTGATTGGTTTATCGTTCTTTGCAGCGATACAGCCTGTGCTTGGACACATCACTCCAATTTGTCTAAGAGATACGAGCTGTAGTTGGCCGTGAGGAAACAGGTCTCTGGTGCACTCTCTGGTACACAAGATTCAAATCATGTGTAAAACACACCGAGCCAGCCAGGAGTCAAACCGGGAATCTTCTGATCCATAGTCAGACGCGTTATCCATTGCGCCACTGGCCCAGACAATGCTGCTTGGCTGCCGATTACCAATCGAGTTTAAAACCTGCAACTCTTTATCCAACAAGTAGCAGCAGGATCTCTTGTCATTCTTCCAGAACAGGGTGAATCATGTGAGAAACAGTTCAGAACAGTATTGTTTATTTCAAATACGTTATCTCGTGATGGATATTCACACGAGCGGTTGTGGCTCGATATCTTGCTCAGGGATAACGATGAAGTTTTGTGCATTCCTTTCCTGTTAGCATCATAAAACCTCGACTCAGGTGGGACTCGAACCCACAACCTTTGAATCACTACTTCCGGCATTCAACTAGAAGTCCAATGCGCTATCCATTGCGCCACAGAGCCAATAGGGAGCCTGGAGCAGAACAATATGTTATTGACGAAATTGAAGACAATACAACTGCATCAATATCTTGCTCACGACCAAATTTCAAATACAATTTTCAACTTCTTTTCATGCCAACGATAATTAGAACACCGGAGTGTGGAAGAAATACACCTCTCTAACATTGAGCTGGCCAGTCCTGGTACTACAACAGTGATTGGTTTATTGTTCTTTGCAGCGATACAGCCTGCGATTGGACACATCACTCCAATTCGTCTAAGACAGGGGTCGGCAACCCTGGTCCTGGAGAGCCGCAGGGTGTGCTGGGGTCCTCACTCCTGGTCCTGGAGAGCCGCAGGGTGTGTTGGGGTCCTCACTCCTGGTCCTGGAGAGCCGCAGGGTGTGCTGCCTTTCGTCTCCACCTTAAAATAAGCAACCGATTCAGACCCAAGAAACCAGGTGAGGTGAGTTAACTGTGTGATCAACGGCTTTCACTGATCAATTAATGCCAAGTAACAACGAAAGCCAGCACACCCAGCGGCTCTCCAGGACCAGGGTTGCCGACCCCTGGTCTAAGAGATACGAGCTGTAGTTGGCCGTGAGGAAACAGGTCTCTGTTGCGCTCTGAGGTACGCGAGATTCAAATCGTATGCAAAATTCACCAAGCCAGCCAGGAGTTGAACCAGTAATCTTCTGATCCGTAGTCAGACGCGTTATCCATTGCTCCACAGGCCGTACTGCTTGTCACTTTTTTCAGACCATACAGCGTTTCAGCAAAGTAAGGTCTGCTTATACTCAATATGCTGTGAATTAGGGACAGCAGATGACACTCTTTATCAGGGGAATCACTGTGAGCAGCAGGATCTGTTAACGTTTTTCCAGAACAGTGTGAATCACGTTAGAAACAGTTTAGAACAGCATTGTTTCTTCCTCATACATTATCTAGTGATGGATACTCACACTAGTGATTGCGGCTCGATGCCTTGCTCAGGGATAATGAGGCAGTTTTGTGCATTCTTTACCCGTTAGCGTCATAAAATCATGACACTGGTGGGACTCGAACCTACAACCATTGAATCACTACTTTTCAGATGTGACTAGAAGTCCAATGCGCTATCCATCGCGCCACAGAGCCAGTGGGGAGAACACCCGTTGGGAGAAAACATATCGTTCAACACAGAAAGTGAAGCAAAAGGTTTGGAGGCCGAAAATGCCCCAGATTTTCATCCAGTGATTTAGTGATTGGTTGTGATTGTGCTATTGTACCAGGTCTCTGTTGCGCTTGAAAGGAATGCAAGATTGAAATCATGTGTAAAACACACCGAGCCAGCCAGGAGTCCAACCTGGAATCTTCTGATCCGTAGTCAGACGCGTTATCCATTGCGCCACTGGCCCAGACAATGCTGCTTGGCTGCCGATTACCAATCGATTTTAAAACCTGCAACTCTTTATCCAACAAGTAGCAGCAGGATCTCTTGACATTCTTCCAGAACAGGGTGAATCAAGTGAGAAACAGTTCAGAAGAGCGTTGTTTATTTCAAACACGTTATCTCGTGATGGATATTCACACTAGCGGTTGTGGCTCGATATCTTGCTCAGGGATAACGATGAAGTTTTGTGCATTCCTTTCCTGTTAGCATCATAAAACCTCGACTCAGGTGGGACTCGAACCCACAACCTTTGAATCACTACTTCCGGCATTTAACTAGAAGTCCAATGCGCTATCCATTGCGCCACAGAGCCAATAGGGAGCCTGGAGCAGAACAATATGTTATTGACGAAATTGAAGACAATACAACTGCATCAATATCTTGCTAACGACCAAATTTCAAATACAATTTTCAACTTCTTTTCATGCCAATGATAATTAGAACACCGGAGTGTGGAAGAAATACACCTCTCTAACATGGAGCTGGCCAGTCCTGGAACTACAACAGTGATTGGTTTATCGTTCTTTGCAGCGACACAGCCTGTGATTGGACACATCACTCCAACTCGTCTAAGACAGGGGTCGGCAACCCTGGTCCTGGAGAGCCGCAGGGTGTGCTGCCTTTCGTCTCCACCTTAAAATAAGAAACCGATTCAGACCCAAGAAACCAGGTGAGGTGAGTTAACTGTGTAATCAACGGCTTTCATTGAATCAATTAATGCCAAGTAACAACGAAAGCCAGCACACCCTGCGGCTCTCCAGGACTAGGGTTGCCGACCCCTGGTCTAAGAGATACGAGCTGTAGTTGGCCGTGAGGAAACAGGTCTCTGTTGCGCTCTGAGGTACGCGAGATTCAAATCATATGCAAAAATCACCAAGCCAGTCAGGAGTGGAACCAGGAATCTTCTGATCCGTAATCAGACACGTTATCCATTGCTCCACAGGCCGTACTGCTTGTCACTTTTTTCAGACCATACAGCGTTTCAGCAAAGTAAGGTCTGCTTATACTCAATATGCTGTGAATTAGGGACAGCAGATGACACTCTTTATCAGGGGAATCACTGTGAGCAGCAGGAATTGTTGATGTTGTTCCAGAACAGTGTGAACCACGTTAGAAACAGTTATGTGATTTAGAATAGCATTGTTTGTTTGTAATACATTACCTTGTGATGGTCATTCACAGTTGTAATTGTGGCTAGAGGTCTTGCTCAGGGATAACGAGGCAGTCCTGTGCATTCTTTTCCCATGAGCGTCATAAAATGAAGACTCTGGAGGGACTCAAACCCACAACCTGTGAATCACTACATCTCACATTTAGCTAGAAGTCCAAAGCGCTAGCCATTGAGCCACAGAGCCAACGGGGGAAAGCTCATGTTGGGAGAAAACATATCGTTCAACACAGAAAGTGAAGCAAAAGGTTTTCAGGTTGAAAACGCCCCAGATTTTCATCCAGTGATTTAGTGATTGGTTGTGATTGTGCTATTGTACCAGGTCTCTGTTGCGCTCAAAGGAATGCAAGATTCAAATCATGTGTAAAATTCACCGAGCCAGCCAGGAGTCGAACCTGGAATCTTCTGATCCGTAGTCAGACGCATTATCCATTGCGCCACGGGCCCAGACAATGCTGCTCGGCTGCCGATTACCAATCGATTTTAAAACCTGCAACTCTTTATCCAACAAGTAGCAGCAGGATCTCTTGACATTCTTCCAGAACAGGGTGAATCAGGTGAGAAACAGTTCAGAACAGCATTGTTTATTTCAAATACGTTATCTAGTGATGGATATTCACACTAGCGGTTGTGGCTCGATATCTTGCTCAGGGATAACGATGAAGTTTTGTGCATTCCCTTCCTGTTAGCATCATAAAACCTTGACTCAGGTGGGACTCGAACCCACAACCTTTGAATCACTACATTTCATGTTTAACTAGAAGTCCAATGCGCTATCCATTGCGCCACAGAGCCAATAGGGAGCCCTGAGCAGAACAATATGTTATTGACGAAATTGAAGACAATACAACTGCATCAATATCTTGCTGACGACCAAATTTCAAATACAATTTTCAACTTCTTTTCATGCCAATGATAATTAGAACACTGGAATGTGAAAGAAACACACCTCTCTAACATTGAGCTGGCCAGTCCTGGAACTTCAACAGTGATTGGTTTAATGTTCTGTGCAGCGATACAGCCTGCGACTGGACACATCACTCCAATTCGTCTAAGACAGGGGTCGGCACACAACCCACAACCTTTGAATCACTACTTCTCAAGTTTAACTAGAAGTCCAATACGCTATTGTACCAGGTCTCCGTTGCGCTCAAAGGAACGCAAGATTCAAATCACCTGTAAAACAGAACGAGCCAGCCAGGAGTCGAACCTGGAATCTTCTGATCCGTAGTCAGACGCGTTATCCATTGCGCCACTGGCCCAGACAAAGCTGCCGGGCTGCCAATCACCAATCGAGTTTATAACCTGCAACTGTCTATCCAACAAGAAGCAGAGAGGTCTCTTGACGTTTTCCGAAGTGTGACCACTCATTAATTCTGGGGTCAGCAGAGTTGGTTTCTGAATATTCGGGTTCTCTCACTTTTAATATGTAAAGCCAGAAAAACACTGGACATTAACATTTTAAAATTCTGCACTTAAAGAAGGTTATAAGGTGTAATAAATAAATATGTCTGAATACAGTAGTCACAGAAGTGTGAAATATGCTAGAGTCAGTTGTGTTATTTAGAATAGCATAGTTTATTTGCAATACATTACTTAGTGATAGATAGTCACACTAGTAATTGTGGCTAGAGGTCTTGTTTTGGGATAACAAGGCAGTTTTGGGCATTCTCTTCCCATTAGCGTCATAAAGCAACAACTCTGGTGGGACTCAAACGCAGAACCTTTGAATCACTACTTCTTGTGTTTAACAAGAAGTCCAATGCGCTATCCATTGCGCCACAGAGCCGGTGGGATGCAACTTTCTGCCTCAGCAGAAATTCAACATCTCCCTCAGGGAGAAACCATTTGAATTCAATATTTTCTGGTTGTAGCCATGACCGTTCTGTCTCAGAGCATTGTTTATTTCAAATACGTTATCTCGTGATGGATATTCACACCAGCGTTTGTGGCTCGATATCTTGCTCAGGGATAACGATGAAGTTTTGTGCATTCCTTTCCTGTTAGCATCATAAAACCTTGACTCAGGTGGGACTCGAACCCACAACCTTGGAATCACTACTTCCGGCATTTAACTAGAAGTCCAATGCGCTATCCATTGCGCCACAGAGCCAATAGGGAGCCCTGAGCAGAACAATATGTTATTGACGAAATTGAAGACAATACAACTGCATCAATATCTTGCTGACGACCAAATTTCAAATACAATTTTCAACTTCTTTTCATGCCAATGATAATTAGAACACCGGAGTGTGGAAGAAATACACCTCTCTAACATTGAGCTGGCCAGTCCTGGAACTTCAACAGTGATTGGTTTATTGTTCTTTGCAGCGACACAGCCTGTGATTGGACACATCACTCCAATTCGTCTAAGACAGGGGTCGGCAACCCTGGTCCTGGAGAGCCGCAGGGTGTGCTGCCTTTCGTCTCCACCTTAAAATAAGCAACCGATTCAGACCCAAGAAACCAGGTGAGGTGAGTTAACTGTGTAATCAACGGCTTTCATTGATCAATTAATGCCAAGTAACAACGAAAGCCAGCACACCCTGCGGCTCTCCAGGACCAGGGTTGCCGACCCCTGCTCTAAGAGATACGAGCTGTAGTTGGCCGTGAGGAAACAGGTCTCTGTTGCGCTCTGAAGTACGCGAGATTCAAATCATATGCAAAAATCACCAAGCCAGCCAGGAGTCGATCCTAGAATCTTCTGATCCGTAATCAGACACGTTATCCATTGCTCCACAGGCCGTACTGCTTGTCACTTTTTTCAGACCATACAGCGTTTCAGCAAAGTAAGGTCTGCTTATACTCAATATGCTGTGAATTAGGGACAGCAGATGACACTCTTTATCAGGGGAATCACTGTGAGCAGCAGGATCAGTTAACGTTTTTCCAGAACAGTGTGAATCATGCTAGACACAGTTTAGAACGGCATTGTTTCTTCCTCATACATTATCTAGTGATGGATATTCACACTAGTGATTGTGGCTCGGTGCCTTGCTCAGGGATAATGAGGCAGTTTTGTGCATTCTTTACCCGTTAGCGTCATAAAATCATGACACTGGTGGGACTCGAATCCACAACCTTTGAATCACTACTTCTCAAGTTTAACTAGAAGTCCAATACGCTATTGTACCAGGTCTCCGTTGCGCTCAAAGGAACGCAAGACTCAAATCACATGTAAAACGCAACGAGCCAGCCAGGAGTCGAACCTGGAATCTTCTGATCCGTAGTCAGACGCGTTATCCATTGCTCCACTGGCCCAGACAAAGCAGTTAGGCTGCCAATCACCAATCGAGTTTATAACCTGCAACCGTTTATCCAACAAGAAGCAGAAAGGTCTCTTGACGTTTTCCGAAGTGTGACCACTCATTAATTCTGGGGTCAGCAGAGTTCGTTTCTGAATATTTGGGTTCTCTCACTTTTAATATGTAAAGCCAGAAAAACACAGGACATTAACATTTTAAAATTCTGCACTTAAAGAAGGTTATAATGTGTAATAAATAAATATGTCTGAATACGGTAGTCACAGAAGTGTGAAATATGCTAGAATCATTACATTACATTATTGTCAGTTGTGTTATTTAGAATAGCATAGTTTATTTGTAATATATTACTTAGTGATAGATAGTCACACTAGTAATTGTGGCTAGAGGTCTTGTTTTGGGATAACAAGGCAGTTTTGTGCATTCTCTTCCCATTAGCGTCATAAAGCAACAACTCTGGTGGGACTCAAACACAGAACCTTTGAATCACTACTTCTTGTGTTTAACAAGAAGTCCAATGCGCTATCCATTGCGCCACAGAGCCGGTGGGATGCAACTTTCTGCCTCAGCAGAAATTCAACATCTCCACCAGGGAGAAAACATTCAAATTCAATATTTTCTGGTTGTAGCCATGACCATTCTGTCTCAGTGCAACCCTTCACACACAGACGGTCATGACTGGAGGTGTGATGCAGTTAGACTAGGCTCTACTGCCCCCTTCTGGAGAGGACATTCATTACAGACATACATATAAAACACAGCTCAGGACTTACTTGCAGTGGGTAGTGCCTCATGGCCGATAAGTCAGCTGCTTGCTGTGGGCCCGCTGACAGCTGTAGAGTCTGATGCGAGATGCACACTGCCCATCACAGACAGGGTACATCAATGTGGTGACTAGCCACCTCACTGTGAGGAGAGAGGCCATAAGGTGTCACTGAGGCAGGTTACAGTGTGGACATAACGATGGCATTTTTCTCAGAGAGAGGAGGAAATGATCAAATGACCGTACCAAGCAATGTTCGCCTATCAATATGGATTAAAAATGTTTTCCTAAAACTTGTAAAATGTAAAAAATACAATAAAATAGGAGTTGTTTTTTTCTTGATTTCCTAAAAGATAAGGAAAATGGACTTAAGCAAGCCAGAAACTAGACATTAACATTTTAAAATTCTGCACTTATAAAATGTCATAATGTGTGATAAATAGATATGTCAGAATATTCTAATCATGTTGGACACAGTTGCGTGAGGTGCATAGTTTATTTCTAATCAGTTATCAAGGTTGAGTGATTTTCACAGAAGTAATTACGGTTAATTTTACTCAGGATAATGAGGCAGTTTTGTGCATTCTTTTCACGTTGAAGTCGTAAAATCACGACTCTGGTGGGACTCGAACCCACAACCTTTGAATCACTACTTCCCGTGTTTAACTAGAAGTCCAATGCGCTATCCATTGCGCCACAGAGCCGAGGTTAGGACACGGCGGAAAACGAAACGCGGTAGACACTTAACCAACAAAGATCGGACTAATAATACGATAGTTTGTTTGAAATGGGGTAGAAGTAAAACGGTCATATTTTAACTGTCAGGAAAATGAATACAAAATATGAATATATAAGTTCTGTCGTGCAATCTTTTTTGTTTCACCTTTTTAAGCGCCGGTTCTTTGGAATGTTTTTATTTTTTTATTTTCAGCATTAACCAGCATTATAATGTTCAGCTGAGAACATGCTTGTCCTATAATTGTGACAAAAGGGTTAACACGTATTAAGGTATCTAAAACAGATAAGAGATTCCAGTTATACTGGATACTCTATTTGGATAATAACCAAATATTAGTTGGTAACTTTACAAAGGACCTAACTCCAACATTTCTATTCTTATCCCTATATTTAATCAAATGTTACCGATCATAAGAGCAAACCTAAGACAGATTCACGTGTATAACAACTGCACAGTATTGTAAAACAATCAAAACAATTGTACGGGACCGTTTTAAAAAATATATATATATTAGATTTTTGGCCCCATCTAGTGGCCTTAAAAAACTTTGAAGGCCACTAGATGTAAACTTGTAATTTGAATCTTACATGACAGAAAATGCCCAGAACTCAATCTCACTATCCAGTGTATACAAATAGGTAAATTAATAAACTCATCCAAGACAACCGATTTATATAACCAGAGAAAATGCATGTAAACATAGCCAACAAATACTTTTACCTTGTTAATGTTGCTACGTTAAGAAAAGTGCGGTAGCAGACGCCGGGTTAGCTGGGTAACGTTACCTTGCTTCAATCGCTTGAAGCTTGTGGTGACTAGCTAGCTGAAACACTATAAAGCTAATGTTTATTTCCGGCCTACCAAGCTAGCTTGCAAGGTAAATTCGTTTATCCAATTTTTTACCTGGTCATTCAACGAAATTAGCGATTATTCGACATTGTTCTTGCGATGTATGTGCAGACATACGGTAGTAACACAAAAGACGCTAACTAGCTACCTCAGTTCTCTCAGCGAGCAAACAATTGGTTTATTTTTGTACAATTCTTGTGGATCAGTGCTCAGTGATACGTGCCCTGATTGGTCAGGCCTTTCCTTTTTGGTAGGGATTACGTGCTCTCATTGGCCATTTTCTCCAAATCTTAGTTGATTCTTGGTAGCGAACGAGGATTTTATTGGATTTCACTAACAAAAATGAGAGACTCGCAGCTTCCCTGGGTCTAATATTTTTCCTGATCAGATTTTTCGCCCGTTAAAAGAAACGGCCCCATCTAGTGGCTTTAAAAACTTTTGTTTTGCAGTGGCAGAAATTCACGGTTTCCCAGCGAAAGATTAAAGACACACACACACATACACGCACACACACATTCCGCTAATAACAAATAACAAATAAATTAACAAATAAATGAATTGGTTACAAAATAAATGGTTTTGCCGAAGAAATTACATTTCAAATATTTTCTTGAATTGCCCAAATTGAAATGGAATTAAGTTGTTATACGTGGTTATACGTGTGATCGTAGCTTCTGTTCACCGTGTCAATTGATTTTGCAGTTTGCTATTATAACATTGCAGTGAGCTGGTTAATTCTGTCACCTATTTGAACCTGATAAAGAACAAAAATGACAGGGGATGCCCAGACCTGATTCACTAACGGCACTATTGACGGAATAAAACCCACTGTGTAACTCTTTTAAAATTTTCTTTATTTTTTATTATTTTACAGCAGAAAGAATACAAAGCATTCAGAAAACATCTTCCATATTTGAAGGGCAATTCAAAACGTTTTGCATGGCTTCAGCAGCTGAGTTTTCTTCTTTTTTTTTTCGTCTTTTTTTTTAACATCCATCGAGTCAGTGACAATTTAACATGCACAATTACAAAAAATAAAACTTACAAAGGAAAGGGGGGGCAGAGTAGGGAGAGGGAGAGGGGGAAAACTGCTCTGAAAATAAAATTAGAATTGAACAAAACGGGCAATACATTGGGTGGGGGGGGGGGGGGGGGGGGGGGGAGACAGAGGAGAGAAAAAGATCTAACACTAGCTTCATTTTCATGCAAAGTGTTGGGGGCCCACTAGCTTAGAAAAAAGCAGGGCCACTTTTTTTTTTGTTATTTTTCTTCATTTGGAAATGATGAAAACGTGCAGGTCGAGGGTGTCTTATCGCGGTCTACACCTGTTTTTATACCTGTCTGCCTGTCTTGCAATACTAGCAATTGCATAAGAGTAAGTTCGACTACATGTGTCCAAATTGTTCACTTTTTGTCTCAATTAGATCAACACTTAATACAAATAAAAATAAAAATGTTTATTGCTCTTGTGTTCACAAGTGGAAAGTCTTTTCCGGTTGATTCTCTCTGCCCTGTTTTCCTGAAATTCTGGGGTGCTCTAAGGACGAGAAATATAGCGAAAGGTAGTCTCGCAGAATGAACTACGCTATCGCGCGCGCTGCAGCTCCTGCCCAGCAGAACCACGCAATGCGCATGTCTTAGCAAAGGGAACCCACATCTCACATGACTGGAATTTACATGAGCTATTATTAATTAATATTTGATTATAATAATAATCAAACGTGGAAACAAATTGGCTGATGTTTATTTAAACTGGTTCAAAAACGTTTACAAGGCATAAGTCGGGTAGCCATTTCATAAATGTATGATCACATTCGTAACTTTAGATTTGTTTTTATCCAATTAAAATGGGGGAAATGTAGGGGAGGAAAATATCGCAGTGAAACAAAAAGACGTTCTTTTCGTTAAGATTAGCGGTTATCTCAGCGAGCAAACGGCTGCTTTATTTTTTGGTAACATTCTCGGTGTACAACACCGCTGTAATGGTTCAAACGGCTCCACGGTCTCCCTTTTAATAAACCGGATCATCTTGCGGTGAAACGCTCAGGTCAGGCCTTAGACATAAATTATAATAATAAGAAAGATATCCACAGCCCATTCACAATAACAGTACTGTGTTTAAGGACACCCTTTTTCAGGTTCGTGATTATCTCCATCCCGTTTTGGGGACCGGTTTTTCCCCCCTGCTCCACATTTTTGGCACCCTGAGTAGAACATACAAAATGGAGGGCATCTGTCCCTAAGGTCGCAGAACCGTACGAAGCTGCATTCTACCTGCAAATGCTGAGATGACATTTTGACATCTCTAGATACTGCTCTTCTTCAGTGGATACATGAGAGAGAGAGATAGAGTGTGTGTGTGCTAATGTGGGTGTGTGCGCGTGTATGTGCGTGCCTGCATGCGTGCGTGCGTGCGTGCGTGCTTGCACAAGTGCTTGGTACAACGCTAAAGGTATCAGGTTAGGAAAGTTGAAAGTTGAAAATATCTGGCCTATGACGAATAAAAATAATAAAAATAAAATGAATTCATTACATTAAAACGAATAAAAAGATCAATGTAACAACTTCTTCGGAATTTGTACGTGTTCTTACAAAATTCATGCTGCCCTCAGCAACTTGGTTGTAATATACATACAACAGCTTAATTATTATTTTTTGATCAGGTCTTGCCTTGCGCGTAGAAAAAAATCCTCCAGCCCTCCACCAACGTTTCCTGGACACTTCAAACCGACCGTCTCTGTTTTACAGAACAGTGAGTCATCACAAGTCTATCTGACTACCGAGACTAGAAAAATAAGCATGCTTCGGGTGCTGTTCTGGCACCCTGTTATCTATATATTACCCATGCAAGCATAATAACACTTCCTCAGGTTCCCACAACAGTGCAATAGCTGACATCCTAGGCCACTACTGGATTGTTGAATGCAAGGCAATAATCACTGGAGTTACTTTTGTGATCCTGCGTGATCCACTTGGTTTCAGCCGGCAGATCCAATCCGAACAAGAAAACACGATATTCCTCAATGTTGGTGAACCGGTGCCACTCCGGAGTCTTTTGAACAAAATTTACATTAAGGAACAAACAAACAAACAAACAAACAAAATAAATAAACAATAAATAAATAAATACAAAAATAAATAAATAAATAAATACATGACAGGACAATTTAAGCCCAGTGCACTGCCTGGAAACTCAAGATTTCCACCAAGTTTAGAAGTTACATTGTGTTACTGTCAGTCCAGGTAATAATTTGCCCCCATAATCCAACCACTTTAAAAAAAAAAAAGAAGACATTTGCAATCTCTTGTCCTTTTCCCCTTTTAGTAAATCGAATGCTTCCTGATATGGGCTTGCCACTGTTAGGTACGTTTAGGCACTTTCTACATAAACACTCTGAATCAAAATTTGACGTCAAGTCTGTGCAATAGAAAACAAACAAACAAACAAACAAACAAAACGTGAAATATTGGACATAACGTGGACGGGACGATAGCACATACACAATAGTACTGGGAAGAAAGGTCCAATCAATGGGGGGAAATCATAAAATAAAAAATATCACTTCTGCCATTTATTCCTAGCTGACGAAACCAGTGTTTAGGGTTTTAACACTCTGGCCAACACTGCCTTTCGCATACTGGCTCTTGTATGGGCCTTCATACTTCAGCTGAATGACCTCCTCAGAATCAGTCACATTACTTCCTGTACTTTTGCTTGAATGTGCACTTTTCCCCCTGCCTTTAAACTTGTACTAACACCCCAAGACCTCCATGACGCACACGCGCGTTTGCGTGCGCGCAACCAAACAAACACGCGCACACATACCGCTCCGACACGACGCCACAGTTTTAGCACCTAAAGAATTTTGAGACATCGTTAAACAGAAATTCGAGAACCATTAATCAATTAACAAATTAAGAACGGCTTGAAACCCACTTATTTAGCTTTCCTTTGGTTTTTTTGTATGTTTTTGTTTTGTTTTTGACAAGAAAGTTTAGCTTATTCCTGGAGGGATGGCAGTCTTGTTCAGTGTCGAAAACTTCCAAACCAGCAGCGAGATCTTTGTACACAGTCATAGTCTGAGAATCTTATCTTTTATACAAAAATAAAAGATAAAATGCTTCATCTGCCTCACGAGTGAACCTCTTTGCCCCTGGTCAGCTGTGTGATCGAAACCAGTGCAAATAGATTAATGAGCACCACGCTACCCGGCTGAAAAAAAAAGTTTTTAAGAAGCTCAAACAAGCTACCAGCACTAGCTGACCAGCTCATACCCAGCTAGACCAGATTATGATCCGCTTGACCAGCTCAATTTTCAAACCGGTCAGGCTGGCATAGTTGGATTTTACAGCAAGGTACAATAGAGATACCAGCTTTGTTCAGGTCAGTGTCTGTGGATTGGCGCATCAGGAAGCTGCTTTTAGCGAACTCGAATGCTGGTTCAGAGGCTTTCATTGACAAAGCTGCCATTTACAAAACCAACAAAACGAATAAATAAAACTAAACAGCACCCAGTCACCACTACTTTTCTCTATGCGCTTCGTACCCTTTTGGGTGTATGTGGGGTTTTCACCGACATACTTCAGTTTGTTGACTTTTAACTATTTAATAGCAACGTTTTCATATTGGACGTATTCTGCAACGGCAAAATTGCTTTGCTCATTTTCTCACAGCGTGACCAGCTGAGAAATGAGAGACCCTAGTTTATTTTATTTTTTTAAATAGAATTTCTCCTGCATTGTATGGAGATTTTTCTGGGTTTGTGGGTTGGTAGTGGTGAGGAAAATACCAGTACACTTGGTTATATCATGATTATCTGCTCTGCAGAGATTACTGACGAATTATCTTGTTACGCAATATAGCATTCATATTACTTGGCACCGTCGGTAAAAAGATTAAATTCTTGGTAGCCCAAAACAAAAACTTAACAAAAGAAAAAATATAAACGTAACCTTTTTTTGTCTTAAGATATCTCTGCCTTTTTCTAACTCTAAATACAGTATTTTTTTTTAAACTTTTTATTTTTGCAGTAAGGTCATGCTTTAGCAAAATGTTCTTTTCAAGAACATTTAAAATAAAATACTCTTATAGTGAAATCGTTTTACAGATCATAGCCACTAATGCGCATTTTTTGTACTGTATCGTTGCTCATGTCATAAAACGTCATGCACATATCTCATTGTTTAAATCGCCAGTATTTACACTATATACAACAATACAACCATACTCCTAGGGCATTCAAACAAAACTATACAAATATTCTGGTTCGTCTCGCACCATGTTATTTCCCCCTAATTCAATGAATAAAATAATATATATCGTTAAATACAATCCCCTTCGAATGAATCCTCCAACTGGAGAGCCCC
>NC_083769.1:49301618-49324118 GCF_963514075.1 Conger conger | reverse complement strand
CCCTTAACCCTGCATTGCTCCAGGGGAGGACTGTCTCCTGCTTAGTCTAATCAACTGTACGTCACTCTGGATAAGAGTGCCATTAAAGTAATGTCATGTAATGTAATCTGCATCTCGCCACGCTGAATGCTGAACGCACTGTGACCGTGTGTTTCTGGCTCGTTTATCGGTTTTATTTCATTGTTCTTTCTTTGGTTTTATTAGTCTTTATTGTTATAATTTTATTGTATTTTATTAGGTTTTATTGTTTTTCCTGGTTATTGAGGGTTTTATAGTTTTTATTATTTCTTGTGAGTAACAATACAAAAGAAAAGACACTGACACGCTAAGCTGTTCTGAATCACAACTGTTCTCATCACAACTGTTCTCCTGCGTTTATGTTCGTATATTTATCATGGCATTACTTGGCCTACCAGACTTCAAACCCATTTGGGACCTGAAGCACTGCATGCTCAGTCTCAGCGTGCCTGCTATTGCATTGAACTTTATACTGTACGTTTACGTGCATTGCTACTCTAACGTGGCATTATAAATGTGCAACCTCACCATGACACTATGGATGTGCAGCTTTGTGTAGGTACCCCAGATATACAGTGATGACCCCTGACCCCAGTGCTCCCCCCCTCTTCCCCCCCGCTCACCAGTGGGGTGCAGGAGAAGTGGTCGACGTTGAGGGGGTCCACCTCCAGCTCCAGGTCAATGCTGTCAGAGTGCTTTGAGCTGGGGGGGGGGGGGGGGGGAAGGAGAACAACATCAGACACGCTACTGTAGACCACTCTGCTGTACTCTAGTCTACTGGTGATACACAATGTATAGACACACACACACACACACACACACACACACACAGGCTAATACAACAGTACATATTGTATGTGAACTACACATAATGTCATTTACCGTCACTTTAAGCTTGCACATATATATTAAGCGCACATATATGTATATATATATATATATGTGTGTATTATGGATGTGCGGCACTCTGATGTGTATAGCTACAGTCGCGGTACTGTGCTGTAACTGTCCTGCTGGCCTTCCCAGGGTGCACTGGGCTCACCGCCACTTGATGAGGGTCCTGATGAGCGTGGCGTAGCCCTGGGCGGCGGCCAGGTGCAGCAGGGTCATGCCCCGGAAGCTCTTGGCGTGGATGAGCTGCTTGGACCTGGTCCAGCAGGTCCGGCTCATCATCTTCTCACAGACCACCACCACCCTGCTCTCAAACGAGCTGCCTGCCTGCGCCTGCACCCACACACACTGACACACACACACACGGAGTCACACACACACGTACACGGAGTCACACACACACACACACACACACACACGGAGTCACACACACACACACACACACACACACACGTACACACGTACACACGGAGTCACACACACACAGAGCAAAACATCAGTACAGGTGCTTTACAGTGAAAAGATTGCACAATCTGGTCCTGTAAGGTAACACAGTGTTACCTGTGAGTGTGTGTGTTACCTGTCAGTGGTTGTGTTACCTGTGTGTGTGTGTGTGTGTTACCTGTCAGTGGTTGTGTTACCTGTGAGTGTGTGCGTTACCTGTCAGTGGTTGTGTTACCTGTGAGTGTGTGTGTTACCTGTGAGTGTGTGCTGTTCCCCCCGGCTCCTCCTCCTCCGGCTCCGCCCCCTCCAGCTCCGCCCCCTCCCGGCCCGGCTCCGCCCCCTCCCTGCCCGGCCATCTCTGCCATCCTGTGCTCCATCTGCTCCAGTCGCTCAAGGATGGACATCCTGAACTGGTTATCTGCAGCACAGACAACAACAGACCGTCAGTACATCTCTATCTGCAGCACAGGCAACAACAGACCGTCAGTACATCTCTATCTGCAGCAAAGGCAACAACAGACCGTCAGTACATCTCTATCTGCAGCACAGACAACAACAGGCCGTCAGTACATCTCTATCTGCAGCACAGACAAAAACAGACCGTCAGTATCTGCAGCACAGACAACAGACCGTCAGTACATCTCTATCTGCAGCACAGACAACAACACTGTCAGTACATCTCTATCTGCAGCACAGACAACAACAGACCATCAGTATCTGCAGCACAGACAATGACAGACTGTCAGTATCTGCAGCACGGACAACAACAGACCGTCAGTACATTTCTATCTATAGCACACACAACAACAGACCGTCAGTAACTGCAGCACGGACAACAACAGACCGTCAGTACATTTCTATCTACAGCACAGACAACAACAAACTGTCAGTATCTGCCACACAGACAATAACAGGTTGTCTGTTACTCTGTAAAGCATGCAAGTCCGATAAATGACTGGTGGCTTCTCGAGTAATCCTGCTCTAAAGCCCGGCTCAGGCATTGTAGGACTTTCCCTAATCAGCATCTCACTAACAGGACCTGGGAGGCTGTTTCTCCAGCAACCTGCAGTTCAACAGTAGCTAAGCAACCAACACTTAGC
The DNA here is from genome assembly GCF_963514075.1 of Conger conger. Taxonomy (NCBI): domain Eukaryota; kingdom Metazoa; phylum Chordata; class Actinopteri; order Anguilliformes; family Congridae; genus Conger; species Conger conger. The sequence continues at coordinate 49,321,665 of NC_083769.1, read as the reverse complement.
ACTTGATTTAATATAATTAAACCAGTTGACCGGTCACCCTGGGAAGTGCCGGCAATTCCTCTTCAACACGTTTGTGTGCATGAAGAAATTCATACAGGCTACAGTTCATCCCCATATTTTGGACATTTGCACTTTTTTTCCCCACAGTGAAGCACTCTGCGTCAACCTGTATCCTGAACGTGAAAGGTGCTCTACAAAAAAAGAGTAATTGAATTAATAAAATATGATGAAAAGATTAACGTCACTCCTCGACTTCCTCTCTAGAGGGTTCCTGTCACAGGAGACCTCGGCAGGAAGAACCTTCCCCCTCCCTAGGGACAGGCAAGCATTTCCAGTCCACTGAATCCTTTCTCCGCTCACCTCAATCAATCCCGACGGACAGCAAATTGGGAACTAGGCCGTACGTGTTGCCATTGCGACCGAAGCATCACGACGAGCCGAGTTGGAGGCGAACTAATACGGCCGCCGATCCGCGACCATTAAATTAGGCTAATTATAATAACAATCTTTCGGTCTCGCCCTGTCAAATTCCTTCTCGGTTACCCTGTAGGCTTACTACCAAAGCTAGATTACTGTCACACAATGAACCAGTTTATTTATTCATTTGTTATTTTTAATTATAGGCCTAGTTTTCATTTTGAGAATTGATTCAGTCAAAGCGCATAGTTCAAATTAATTTGAAATCATCATCACACAAACAGCATCTCTTCATAATAATTAAGAATCTTTGAAAACGTAGGCTACTCTCGTATAATTAACATTTTAACTAGAGACTTTAAAAAAACAACCCCCCCCCCCGCCCCCCCCTCAACTAGACTACATAACCAGTAACCCGTTTCAACAAGTTGATAGATACGTGGTGTGCGAAAAATAAATAGCCTATAACCCGTACTTAGAACTACCTGACATTACACGTTATTGCACTTTTTACAATGCCATGGTGAATAATACGTTGTACATATCAACGTTTCTTTGAAAAGGCATCGGGAAATAGTAAGTAAGCGCACAGAACACTTCAACAGGTAGCCCAGCTACAACACACAACATTCGCTCGTGCAAATCAGGTCGAACTTACTTGCTTTTCTTCTCAGTAAAAGTAAAAAAAACAAAAACTTCCAGGTCAAGTATAACCATCACATTTAATAGTATCTATTGAGTCTTCTGCAAAGTGCTGACTGAAGTCCCCGTTAGGACATCCATACGCCCACCAGGTACAGCACCAACATGACGAATTTCCTAACGATAGTGAAAAACTATTAGGCTAATTGAGAAGAGGCAGCACTCAACAGCAATAAAACAAAGTGACATCAGCGAGAGAGATATAGAGATAGTGTGTGTGAGAGAGGGAGAGAGAGGGAGAGAGAGTTGCTGAAGCTGCACTCACTTGCTTGAACAGTCAGTCTATGGTCTATCAAAGAGCTTCGCATTAACAGTAAAAAAAACAACACGCTATTAGCGCATAGATACCGAATGCCTTCCCCAATATATGCGCGCGACTTGTTCAGTTGCCGCCCTCCCGACCCTGCCGTCTCGCTCCGTCTGTTTTATCTGGTTACCATCCGAAAGGCTTTTAAAGCTTTATGCTTGTCCGCCTTAAGCCTCTCCACATCTCCTGTCAATCTCGATCGCCTCAGGGGGACATTCCCAAGCGCCTCATAACGGATTTAAAAAAACAAAAAACGGGTCAAACAAGGTAACGTCAAGTTTGTTAACAGGGAACGGTCATTACGTAAACACACCACCACCGGCTATCGAACCACCGCCTCATCCCAGAACCCAGAACATGGACACAGTTCTGCTTTAGTCCACTTCGGTATGCGCGTAGATCTCACAACCACTCCTCGGTGCGCTTTGGGTATGTGGCTCGCCCTCCATTTGATTTTAATGGGCTTGACACAATGACTCATCCAACCCAACATATATAACCCAACTGACAGATTGAGTCATTCCATTCATACATCCGGATATTGCTGGTGAGTTACTCAGGATAAGTGGCTTGTTCCTGGACACTACCTGTGCCCTGCTAAGAGGCTTCTAGCTGAAGCTCTGCTTCCACACCAACACAGTGCACAAAGTTACCCAACACTGGGCACAAAGTTACCCAACACTGGGCACAAAGTTACCCAACACTGGGCTAGTCATCACGGCAGCAATGTTGCCAAATGATTAAGGAACTTCGAACTTCAAACAGTGATTACTCTGCTGCCTCTGAATTCCTGGGTCAGGTGTGAGGATCAGACTGGCTGCCGTTTGGAACAGGACATAGGCCTAATGGACAAAGGAACTTCAGAAGATGACTCACATTCAAATTCTCAAAGCTCAGAATGTGGGCAGAAATACCCCCCCCCCCCACCGCCACCCCACCGTCGTCCAATCAAGTGCAGGAAGTGCCCCACTTCTCATCCAATCAGATAAGCAGATGCAGTAAGTGCCCCACTTTTCATTTCAATCAGATAACCAGTTGTAGGAACTGTAAACATGGATTCAAGATTTATTTTTAACATTTTTAACAAACTGCACGCTTGCTGTAACTAACGCAGCACCTGAGATTCTTTTGGGCATCCATGAAACACGCACGTAGTGCATAGTACGTGCAATATGCATTTAGAGCGTCACTTGTGCAAACTCCTCTCATTACCCAACACTGGGCCACCGTTATGACCTGAGCAGGCAAGAGTAGGAGGGGCTGGGGTGGGACGGACAGGAGGGGGGCGGGACCTACCATCCAGGGAGAGCCAATCATGCTGAGAGGAGGGGAGAGAGGGCAGGGCTCGAGCCTTGTACTCAAACACCACCGAGCTGGAGATGATCTGATTACTGACAGCCACCTGCAGGGTCACCAGCCCTGTGTCATGGGCTAGGGGAGAGGGGGGAGAGGGAGAGAGAGGGAGGAGGGGAGAGGGGGAGAGGTGGGGTAGGGAGAGAGGGAGGAGAGAAGGAGGGAGGGGGAGAGGGAGAAAGACAGCTTAGTTCCCTGCACATGTATGCTTGGAGAAAGTCATGCTGTGTGATCTGATATGAGTGAACCAGCACTGGTGTAACTGGTTGGAACTAACAGCTGCAGACACACAGTGGCCCTCCAGGATCAGAGCAGGACAGCCCCGGGGAACTGCCTCCTTACCCCGGGGAACTAGCCCCTTACCCTGGGGAACTGCCTCCTTACCCTGGGGTACTGCCTCCTTACCCGGGCAATAGCACCGCAGCACCCCTGGCTGGATGAGGGAGGCCGGCACAGAGATCTGGTCGAACAGGCAGCTGTAGGCACTGCTGGTCTCCTGCCAGGGACCCGTGATCAGCACCTTCACCCCGCCCTGAAACACAGGCAGAGCCGGCTCAGAACTGCGATACAGGGGAAATACACTGCACATTCACCGCTGATGGCACATCACCAGGGATCATCAAGTCACGGTCCTCCAGGGCTGAGCACTGCTGGTTTTCCAGCACCTGGGAGCCAGGTGTGAGGACAGTCTGGCCAGTTAGTGGCACTAATTGTTCCGCCAATTACCCGGGAGAAAAGAAAACCAGAACTGGATTTGAGAGCCAGATTTGAGGATCTCTGTGACATAGCATGGCACACGATGTGTGTAGCAGCACCAACCATCCATGACTGGGTGTGTGTGTGTGTGTGTGTGAGAGTGTGTGTGCGTTTGTGTGTGTGAGTGTGTGTATGTGTGTGTGTGTGTTTGTGTGAGAGAGTGTGTCTGTGTGAGAGTGTGTGTGTGTATGTGTGTGTGTGTGTGTGAGAGTGTGTCTGTGTGAGAAAGAGTGTATGTGTGTGTGTGTTGGTGTGTTAGTGTGTGTGTGGTGTGTGTGTGTGTGTGTGTGTGTGTGTGTGTGCGTGCACCACAGGAAGCATCTAAAATGAAAACTACTGCAGAGTACAGTAAACGTTTGCGTAAGAAAGTCTGGAGTATCTTTGTTACTTAACAGGGAAGACTACTATGCTCTGCCCTCTGGTGTTATAAAATGGGAACACCACTCACAATCTGTTCTGGGTCAGATGCTGACTCCAACCTGCCACCTTGTGGCTATAAAATAAAACTGCGGAAAATGAAGAGGGCACACTCTTTCCTCCGAGTGGAAATCGTTCGGGTTTATCCAGTTTAAGAGGCAATGAAAGGGCAGTTGGCGAGGTCAGACTTTTAAGTCTATAATAAAATAAAATGAACTGGAACATTTAATGGCATGGCAGCTGAGGCAAGAACATCAGCCAAATAATGCACAGATAATTTTACTACAGACTCAACCATAAAAAAAGTTTTTCTGGTTCTTCTTTTGGCATTAAAACTCAACCGTTTCCTGCTAATACTGCAGCACGCCATCTGTCTGGCAGCTCATAAAGACTAATAATGCCTGCTCCTGTACTTTTACTGATTTTAATTTTTCATAAACCTTTATAGAGCGATCAGATTATGATCTTAAGAACTGCCTGGGGACAGGCTTTTGGCTCTGTGAACAGAGTAGCCATCTTCGGTCAGATACACGTTAGATATCTTTAAAAAAGCGACAAAATGGGACCTGTAGTAACACAACTGCAATTATGATAATAATAAAGATAATAATAATAATAATGCACTGTTATTAGTCTGAAACCCAAATCAGTTAAAAGTCTGAAATGTGTGTAGCAGGGTGAAAGAACAGTGATTTAGAAGATGTTTTGGACCGTGAGGTCGCTTGCGGCTCAAGATCTCTGTCTCCTGGCAGGGCACCATCAGGTCAATCAATTAGCAGCTGATTAGTTGCAATACGGCCCAAATCTGCAATGTCCGAGGAGAGGCAACCTAACGTTTTTTGCATTTAAGATAGCCTCCATCTCCACTAGAATTGTTGTGAGAACCTCTTCTGTAACTATTGGCCTCCCCCGCGTGATGTATAGTGCAACGTTTACAGAGCAGATCTCCCAGTCTCATGCTCTTGCAAAACGTGGTGCTGCAGGTGGGTTGAAATGAATGACTATCTTCTGCGTAGCCAACTTAAGCTGCAGGTCAGGGCTCGTGTTGGTGAGCTGATCATTCAGATCCCTTTCACCGCCACGGAAATTAGTTCCCTGGTCCGAGAAGAGTTCAGCAGGCAGGCCCCTCCTGAAGGCCATGAGGCAGGAGTCTGCATCAGTGCTAGGCAGGAGATCCACGGGTACTGCTGTAGCTGTGAGTCACTTCAATATGATGCACTACCTTTTCTCCTGCCGCTGCCCCACCAAGAATGGCCCAAAGCAATCCATGCCAGTTGAATAACATCCTGGTTTGGAAAGTCTCGGGCGTGCAGGTGGATATCAGCCATCTTTGGTGGTACTGGTTTGGTGTGCCACTTCTGGCACTCTGTGCAGGAATGCTGACGGCATCAGGTTGCTTCATGCCCCCTGCGAATCCAAACAGTGTGCCAGATGTTCTGCAAACACCTGCTCGGGGCCAGGATGGTAAAGTCGGCTGTCATGATCTTGGACAGAGCATGTAAGCCGGCTACTGGAGAGTCCTGGGTTTCCCTGCATTCAAGAGCTTGAACTCCTCCAGGAAACCATCCTGCTGAGCTCTTATTAGCCAGGAGAGTCCCACTTCTTGGATCTGCGGTGATGGAGCCTCCTGAGGCAGCATGAAGGGACTGCACAGCTGCCCGCAGCCGGTCCCCCCAGGTCCTCTCCTGATCTACACCTGAAGGGGTGGATCTACAATGGCACTTGGTCTACATAGTTCCTCTACGTCGTCAGGAGGCTTGGTAACAGGGAACACTGGTTATGAGTTGATGTTTGAAGAAGGGTTGGCGGCCCTTGGTTCCACCAGGTAGGCCTGGCCAGCTCGGACAGAGTCTTACCCCTGGTGATATCATCCAGCAAAATCAAAATAGTGCCAGGCCTTCAAATCAGCCAGCTCCTGTATTTCCACTACCCTGGTGCCCACAAAGTATTTGAAGCGGCAAGAATCTCTGACTGTAACTACAATATATTAGCAGAGTGGTCGAGTCTGTCCAGAGGATCCTGCTGTCCAAGGTGAGCTCAGTGTCCAGCACTTTGAGAAATTTAGCTCCTGTCAGGGCTGCACAGATTTCTAACCGAGGCATGGACAATCACCGCTTTGGTGCAACCCGGGATTTCGCAAAAGGGAATGCAACTTGGACCTAACCTCGGGGATATTCGGATCCTACGTATGCTACAGATCCATAAGCATGCTTGGGGGCATCACAAAAGACATGAATGCGTCTTGCAACTGCTGCGTTGTCCAAGTCATTGTCCATGTTTTGTAACCAGTCTCGAGGTAGACAGAAGATCTTCCTCCCACTTGCGCCAGGGATTCAGCAATTCTTCCAATAGGAGGGAGTCATCCCACTGCCTCTTCTTGGCCTATAACTGCTGGACTAAGACTTTGACTGTGGTGAATAGGAGGAGGAAGCGATGTGGGTCATACTGACTGACTAGCACTTTGTACACATTTCTCACGGTGAGATCCTCGTATGTTACTGGGCGGTGTTTGTGCCTGAGGGTATCTAATGGGCAAACCCAATGCTGATACTGGAACATCTACCTGGTTATAGGATAACCAGAGATCTGCACTGCTAGAGGAGGCTTCTGTCGGGATATAACTCACCACCTCAGTCATGGTGCCCATTGGAGGATATCAAATCCTCCTGAATCCAGGAACACCTATAACTTGTCCATGAGGCACTTTCCATCTTCAGAGGACATTAGGCTTTGTAGACTGGCACAAGAAGGGACTACAAGTTGTACCGAATGGGAGCACATGCCACTCCAAGGTATCAGGGGCCGTTACCTTGGTCGCAAGCTCCTCATGGATGCTTTTGTTTGTTCACTAGTTGCCACCGTAGGGCAGGTGAGGGAAGGTGAGTACTATGATGGGGACAAACTGACGGCATTCTTGACAAATCTGTACCCTGTTATCCATCTTGTCACCACAGCAAACACTAGATCTGATCCAAATGAATACCATTTAGAAGTGGGTTCGACCATAAGGTGCTGAAGGAGTGGTGTTGGTTGTGGGATGTTGGTCAAGACTCAAAAAGATGAGATGGCTTCAAGTTTCACGATGGTTCTCTATTGACAGTCCAGAATCTGGGTATGTATAATCTTTATCTCATCACAAGCCTTGCAAACAGGTAGGTATTCATGCTTAAATATAGCCTAGATAGGTATGTATGTATGTCTGTATGTATGGTTTTATCTTCAGTTATGCATACAGTGACATGAAGAGATGCAGCAAACCAAACGAGCAAACAGCAGTGTCCTTGCAGTAGGACTAAACAAACAATACTGAGAAACAAACTCATCACAGCATCTTGCAAGTGTATACAATCTGGACCTTTCTAACAAGTGGCCTAAACATGAAGGTATCTAGTTAGTCATTCTCTGAGTTAATTATCATGTTACCAAATTAAGCTTTGTCGCCAATTTATTGTTAACAATATGAGGGTACATATGAGGGCCACTATAAAGCTAAGGAGCACAGTTTTGTCATTCCTGAAGGTAAGAATACAGAAAATGGCAAAATATGCTCAGTTAAGCAAAGAAATGAAGGTCAATCTCATATAGTTATAGGTATTAACTTATACATATAATAATATGGTCCAGCAGGTTTTATCGCGATCTGAATGGGTTTTGGGTGTTCGACTGAATTCTGACGCACTCACCTCGGGGTAAGACCACTCGGGGGAGTAGTCTGTGACCATGAACAGCCTCCCGGTTGCCTGGATCATTCCCAGAGTTCCCGGGGCCACCTCGGCCACCTGCATGTAGGTGAGCGAGCCGGCCTCCGGGGCCCCTCCGCCCACTCCCCCCGTCCCCGCCCGGCCCAGGGACTGGGGGCTGCAGCAGGACTGGAGGCAGAGCTCGGAGGAACTGTACCCTGTCTCCGCCTGGGCCCCCGCCTCCTCGTGGCCCTGCTGGGGGGGGCCCTCGGTCGACGGCGGCGGCTGTCCCTCCCCGACGGGCGCGGCGGCCACGAGCTGGTGCGCGTAGAGTGCTCCCCCCGGCCCCACGGTGGCCCCCCCTCCTCCGGCGTCCACGGCGATGAAGTCGTTGATGAGATCGGAGAACTGGTTCCCGAACGAGATGTCGAAGTGGTCCAGGCTGATTTCCACGCCCCCGCTGGCCCCACCTCCAGCCCCGCCCCCGCCGGCCCCGCCCAGTCCCTGCGCGCCGTAGAGCCCCTGCACAAGCCCCGCCCCCTGGAGGAGGGGCTGGAGCTGCTGCTGCTGCTGGGGGGAGGGGCCGCTCCCAGTCCTGTTGGACGCCGTCCCGTTGTGCAGCACCCCTCCGTCGCCTGCCCCCCCTCCCCCGCTGCCCCCGCCGCTGCCATCGCCGCCCTGGAGGTAGTGCTCCCCCCCGCCCCCTTCAGCCCCGCCCCCCCTGCAGGCCTGGAGGTGATCCCCAGCCTCTCCCCCGTTCTCCACCCCGCCTGACTGGTCGACCCCCGCCGCCCCGGCCTCCTCGTGCTCTGCCCCCAGCCCTGGGAACCCCCCCTGGTACTGCAGCACCTGCAGCCCCCCTCCCTCGGCCGGGGAGCCCCCGTTACAGCTGGAGCTCCGGTGCGGGGCGTGGAGGGGCAGGGGGTGGGGGTGGTGCCCGTTGCTCCCGGCGGGGTCACACTTCACCACCTGTAGCCCCAGGTAGGAGGCGGAGTCGTGGGAGTTGTGGGCCCCGCCCGCTTGGCTGTGCTGCGATTGGCTGCTCGGCGGCGCCTCCTGGAGGTAGAAGCTGGGAGAGCAGCTCTGATTGGCCAGCTGGGGGCTGGTGATTGGCTGGCCGTACCCGCCGGAGGCGGAGCCTGTCGTGGCGGAGGAGTACTCCTGCTTGGCGTCGATGGCGCTGAAGTCCATCTGCTCCAGGGTGGTGCTGGGACTCAGCCCGCCACCGGAGGGCAGCAGAGAGCCGGTGGGCGTCAGGGTGAGGGAGCCCTGGGCCGAGCCGGCACCGCTGGAGCCCGAAACCCCCCCCCCGCTGCTCACCACCGCCCCCACCTGGTACCCGCAGGCCTTGCCCAGCTGCTGGTCGTAGGTGGTGTCCTCGATTTTGATGTTCTTCACCAGGACGGAGCTGAAGGCGTAGCTGGACTCCGGGGGGGAGGGCGACCCGGCGAGGCCGCCGTTCCTGTCCATGCCCCCCCGGCCGGAACAGGAGGACCCCCCCTCCACCTTCAGCCCGCCGCCCCCGTAGGTCTGGCCCTGCTTGGGGTTGTTGAGGAAGCAGTCGGGGTCAAAGTTCATGGTGGTTTCGGGCAGCTTGATCCCGCCGGAGTCCAGACTACTGGAGAGCACCAGCTCCTCGGAGACGCCCACGCCCGCCGCGGACAGGATGGCCAGCCCCTCCCCCGATGCGACGCCGTCCACGCCCGCCCCCCCGGGGAAGGCGAACTTGTGCCCGTCGGGGCCCCCGCCCAGCACCAGGCCCTGGGAGGCGGGGTCGGGGGTCAGCAGGTGGGCGCCGGGGCCCGGCGGGGACATGCCGTAGACGGGGTCGGAGGTCACGTCGGACATGAAGACGGCGGCGCCCGGGGCCAGGCCGCCCATGACGGCGAGGGCGGGGCTGTCGGCCGCGTCCGGCTCGCTGTTCAGCCCGCTGCTGATGGACACGGGCGAGTTCTGCGTGGTGTCCGGCACCTCCACCTGGTTGGTGGACGACACCTCGGTGCTGCTCTGGTGCAGCAGCGCCGGTTTGGGCACCTTGCCGTTGCGCTTCTCGCGCGCCCCGCCCCCGCCGCTCCGCCCGCCCCCGCCCCCGTGGCCGTGCTCCGTCTTGCCCTCGGACACGTCGCTGTTCTGCAGCTCCGAGTGCGAGCCGCTGTACCCCGCCGAGCGCGCCTCCGTTTTGGGGGAGATGATGCGGTGCTTGGCGCTGTTGCACTTATGGTGGACGCTGCTGCCGGCACCTGAGACCCCAACAGACAGACAGACAGACAGACAGACACAGGATTATCTTTATGTTATAAACCAACAGACTGAACTGATTGAGGACTGATTGAAAAGTTAGAGAACAGGATTTTAACCCTTTGAAGATCAGGGTTTCTGGAATGTTTATTTTTTTAGTGTCAGTGTCAGTGTCAGTGTTCTAGAACTCAGTTACCAGTAGTGATTGTTACATCAGCAGTAGAACATTCAGTTCAGAACATTCTTCTCACATATTCATTATCACATGCACACCTTTATGGGTAATACAATGTTTATGCAATCCATTTAAATTAGAACAACAGAACATCTTTCACATTTCCACCACGGAACAAGGCCTTTAAAAGACACTCCTTTTATGCGTTTAATTGTCTATTAGTAGGAGGCTCATTAATAAAAGGCCGACACATCTCCAGAAACACGCACTCGACGCACGGCACTTTGTGTGGAGCCCCGGATCGTGTTCTCGTACGGGCCGAGTGGCGGGCGTGTGTTAAAAATACAGAGCGTCCGTCTGCGGGAACGGGAATACACCGCAATTTCCCCGGAAACGCCGGGATCGCGTTTCCGCGTCGCTGACCTTGGATACCCGAAACTGGGACAAACGCGCGGCGTTTACCGGCAAACAGGCGGCTCGGCGAGAGGCACATTCGGCCCTTCGGCACGCCGAGGGCGGCCATGCTAATGTCCGCCGTCTGGGGCCGCCTTCCCGCGGCGGGCCAGCGTGACGTCACACGAGAGCTCTGCGCTCCTCTCCGCAGGCGGAACGGGCCGCTCAGTGTCCGCCGCGTGCATGTCCGACGGTGTAACTCCAGGGGTGAAGGGAGCTTAGAGACGCCTCATTAGACAGGACCCGTGGACTGAACCCATCCGTCTCCCCAATGAGACTCCGAGCCGAGCTCCGGACCCACTGCGGTCATTAAAGACCATTACAGTACTTGTCTGGAGCAACTACACAATATATGAGAAAAATAAAGTTTGGGCATGATTAATAGTTAATGTGAGCAACAGTACCAGACCTGGCAAACAAATATGTAACATCTGAACATCACCTAAACTAGGGCAAGTTAAATAAGGTAACCAGGAAGAAGTACAAACTACACATACATACAGACTTCACATGCTGATAGCCAGCTTGTTTGATTCGTGTCAACACAACCAAAAACAACCCAACTGCTGCTCCTGTAGTTTTGCCGAGAAAAGCCATCAACACCAAAATAATAAGTAAGAACAACTTCATACGTTATTTCTGAGCTTATTGTTTACGTCTTCCTCCCAGTTCCGAATTCTGTGTGGATGTGGGACAGATGTTCCCATCTGACCATATGTTCTCATCCCAAAAATAGTAATAAAACCTAGCAAACCCTCAAACCCGGGGTCAGTACATTTGGCCACCTAATCACCCCCAACATCTGACTGGCTCCAGAATCCTTGCATTCCCCACCCCACATCGATTCACCAGGTCATCATTGCAAAGAAGGACTGAGTTGAAAACCCAGGTGGGCAGCCTGTAGCCTATGACTGGGACCCAGAAGGTTGTTGGTTCAAGCCCCGATATACAATAACATCTGTGCAGCTGCTGGACCGTTGAGCAAGGCCCTTAACCCCACATTGCTCCAGGGGGGGCTGTCCCCTGCTTAAGTCCCTTTGGAGAAAAGCGTCAGTTAAAAAAACTAATTATTCGCTAAACTGTAATTCCCTGCACGTCTCCATTTACAGCAACAACAAAAAAAATGAACAAAAGGACACATTTTTACATTATCTCCCAAAGTCGCTCCAAACGCGATCGCCAACCGAGGACGGCGATAAAGATGTGTCATCGCCTTTCATAAAAGAACGCCACGCAGGGAGACAATCCCGCCGCACGAGACGCGGCGAGGAGGGGAACGTGGGATGTGCTTCTCGGAGGATCACACACCCGCGCGCTCGTTCAGCGAGGCCCCGCCCGCCGGAGGGGCGCCGGAGGACTTCCTGCTCCCGGAGCGTGACGCTGGAGCGCCAGCGCGCTGCCAGAGACGAGGCTGGGAACCTGCTCCGCAAAGCCTGCTGCGCGTCCGCGGCTCATTACCGGCTTAAAACGAATCTGCCTCCGTTTGCCCAAGCGGCCGAACATATGCGAGACATCGGCAGCCCCCGCACGCTCTCAGTTAATGAGAAGATGCATTGCATGATACTTGGCTGACACTCCTGTCCAAAGCGACTTGAAGCTGATTGGAGTAAGAAGCACGAGCAGCGCACCGGAAGCCTGAATGAGGTCTGTGTGTTTGGGGATAACAACTGGGACATTCTGCCCCCCCCACTGGCAGTCCCAAGTCCTGACCTCCTCTATTGCCCCTGACTCCCTCTCCTGCCTCCAATTGTACCCCTGCCCCTATTTTGCTCTGGCCTACCCCTACCCCGCCCCAGTCCTGCCCCTGTTCGACCCCTGTTCTGCCCTGCCCTGTCCTGCCCCTGCCCTGTCCTACCTCTGCCCCTGTCCTGCCCTGCCCCTGCCCTGTCCTGCCCCTGCCCCTGCCCCTGCCCTGTCCTGCCCTGCCCTGCCCTGTCCTGCCCTGCCCTGCCCCGCCCTTACCCAGGGAGCCCGTGCAGAGGCAGCTGTGGGTCCGGGGGGGGGGCTTGGTCTGGTGGCTCTCCAGGATCTGCTGCACCAGCTGCTCCACTGAGAGACCGGAACTACTGCTCCCATTACTGCAGGTCCACTTGATGCCATGAACTGAGAGAGGGAGAGAGACGGGCAGGGAGAAGGAGGGAGAGAGAGAGAGAGGGAGGGAGACGGGGAGGGAGAGAGAGAGGGAGGGAGAGAGAGAGAAGGGGGGAGAGAGGGAGAGAGGGGGGAGAGTAAGAGAGAGGGAGGGAGAGAAGGAGGGAGAGAGGGAGAGGGGGGGAAAGTGAGGGAGAGGGAGGGAGAGAGAGAAGCAGAGAGAAAGGGAGAGGAATGGAGAGAGAGAGAGAAAGGGAGAGGGAGACAGATGTCAGCCGCCGCCCCCACAGCCAAGGCACACCCCCCCATCCCCCACTACTCTCTGCTCCCCCTCTGAATGACTCCACCCCCCCTTCCTCTTCCTCCTCTTCCTCCTCTACCCCCCCCCCCCACCTCCACCACCTGACAGGATGTCCCTCGTGTTCCAGAGGAGTCCATGGAGGGCCTGAGGACACTGAGCCTACTGGCCAAGAGCCGGTACTGCTGCTGACGTGAAGGTGACATTCCCGTGCGGCGCTAGAGCTGAGCTGTTCAGAACCTACTGGAGAGGAACCAGACCTGGGTCAAATACATCACTCTTTTGGATTCAGATACGGGACCAGAAGGCAGGGTTTTCCACTTTTTGAGAGCATTTCATAGGTTCTAATACACCAGACAAGCTCAGCGAAGCGTAGAAAACGATTTGAATCCAAAACAATTATGTATTTGACCATTTGAGTCCGAGAGGAACAAAGCTATCACACACAGAACCCCCCCACAAAATGAGTCCAGAGTCCCCACCACACACGAGCAGAGTGCTTCCCCCACACAGAGCCACACATCCGATCCGCCACTCCAAGCCTTTCCAAGCTAGTGATAACCCTCTATGCTGGGCGTAATGCTGACGCTGGCTGTAGTTTCATTTTGGCTTTGGCTCATAACCTTCCAACACTACACAAGGGAGAAGCTGAATCTGTGTTTATAAAGGCATATCTGAGAGCTCTTGAGACTTGCACATTTAAAATATCGAACAAAACCAAGGACGGTCCCTGGGGTTCACAGCTGCCATTATAGAGAGTTTATGTGTGTGTGTGTGTTTGTGTGAATGTGTGTGTGTGTGTGTGTTAGAGAGTGAGAGAGAGAGAGAAAGAAAGACAGAGTGAGAGAACGAGAAACAGCAGAAAGCTGAGCTGCTAAAGGCTACTGTTCTTTTGAATCTTCAAAGCCAGTCAGTCCTGGCCATGTCTTGCCAAGTTCTACACGTGGGAAATAAAAACATTACTTTATGGGCGGCACAAAATTGGAAAGTGCTCAAATTGAAAAAGACTTGGGGGAAATAGTTGATCAAAGCCTTTCAGGTTCAAGTCAATGTGCGGTAGCAGAAAAAAAGAAAAAAGGCCAACAGGATGCTAGGATACATAGCGAAGAGTATTGAGTGTAAATCTAAGGATGTGTGCAGTTCTGGGGACCACACTATGAGGAAGATATTGAGGAACTGGAAAAGGTTCAGAGAAGGGCAACCAGATTGATTGCTGTACAAAAGATAAGAGTTATGAGGATAGACAACACAACACAGCCCAACACAACACAGCCCAAACAACCCAACACAACACAGCCCAACACAACACAGCCCAAACAACCCAACACAACACAGCCCAACACAACACAGCCCAAACAACCCAACACAACACAGCCCAAAACAACACAGCCAAACACAACCCAACACAACACAGCCCAACACAACACAGCCCAAACAACCCAACACAACACAGCCCAACACAACACAGCCCAAACAACCCAATACAACACAGCCCAAACAACCCAACACAACACAGCCCAACACAACACAGCCCAAACAACCCAACACAACACAGCCCAACACAACCCAACACAACACAGCCCAAACAACCCAACACAACCAAATACAACCCAAGATAAACCAGCACAACCAAACACAACCCGATGTAACCTAACACAACCAACAGAACTCAAGCAGAACTCAACCCAACACAACTCAACAACGAACACACACGGTTCCGACCCATTTGAGCCATCACACGGAACCTGCCCTCTCCCCACCCCATCCCGCACAGCTCTGTAAGTGGACTCTCCCAAACTGCTCATGTGAGGAGAACCTGCCAGCGTATTAAGAGCCTCTTTCCTCTGCCTCCCGAACCCACACACACACTGTCTTTCAGGTCCGAGAGGACACATCCAATTATCTCCTGTAGCATGAGTGAGGTTTATAACATAATCACCAGCCCCTGCTCCCTCCTGGGGGCTGGAAGGCCATAACCAGCCCCGGCACATAGAACGGCTGTTCATTAATTATCAAAGTTGCTGATGTAAAAAAGATGTGATTTGACCTCTGTCTCCTGGAGACAGTGTGTGTGGGTTGAGGAGGCATATCCAAGGTCCATGGTGGACCATGAAGAAGCCAGTAGTGTGGGTGGAGTGGCCTTGAGCTCAAAGGACCGTTTAGAAAGACTTCACTGAAACAACCACCCCCCCTCCAACCCCTCTCCACCTCTCCATGAATAGATCAGTCCAACACTCATATGGAAGTCAAGTGGAGGTCAGGGCAGGCCAAAGCAATCTTGTGTGCATGGCGAGGGGGAGGAGGGGGGCTTAATTATCGGTATAATTTTCCTTCAGAGAGGCCTTTGGCATCTTGATAAATAGCCGGATAATTTCAGCGTGACTCCACAGAGGAACATTCATCAATTTCTCCTGGACCTGTTGCTTTTCTGAAGGAAGCAACACTCCTCCGTACTGGTTTAGCTTTTTCTGTGTGATACGATTTTAGTTTTTAGAAAACTGAGTGGACTATATGTGGACCATCTTCTCCAAGGAGTGAAAAAAAGCAGCGATGGCTCATGGTGGAAGTCTACAGCCTAGTGGTTAAGGTGCATGACTGGGACCCGCAAGGTCGGTGGTTCGATCCCCGGTGTAGCCACAATAAGATCCGCACAGCTGTTGGGCCCTTGAGGAAGGCCCTTAACCCTGCATTGCTCCAGGGGAGGACTGTCTCCTGCTTAGTCTAATCAACTGTATGCTGCTTCGGATAAGAACGTCTGCCAAATGCCATTAATGTAATGTAATGTAATGTAATGTAATGTAAAAGGTGCTTGACAGGGACCCAGAAGGTTGGTGGTTCCAGCCCCAGTGTAGCCACGATAAGATCTGCACATTGCTCCAGGGGGGATTGACCCCTGCTTAGTCTAATCCACAGTGAGTCGCTTTGGATAAAAGCATCAGCTAAATAACTGTAATATGGAATAACTGCAGTGGTAGTTTTGTGCGTGTTGGTGCCTGTAGGTCAGACCAGGAGCAGGACAGAGCCTCGCCCTCAGAGCGAGAGACAGTACTGATCGCGAGGCGGTGTGTGGATACATACGGCACGCGGTAACTCTCCCGCTTAACACACGTGCATTCCTGTCTTTCTGCTGACATGAGCACAAAGCTCCACGCGTGTGTCACGTGTGTGCCAGGCATGTACACGACCACGTCCAGATTATAGTGCTGACGACATCATGATCAGCCCGTGAATAATGCACGCCTGTAACAACACACAGCCCCGTTCCTGATGAGAGGCGGCAGCCGGCCGCCTGCAGTTACGCTCCCGGGCCACTGAGGGGCAGTGTTGCCCTGCAGCGGACGCACTCATCCCTCCTGTATGTAGCAGAGTGAGTGGATGGGGAGCCCGTCAGCGCTGCAGAGCCGGCGGGCACTCCGCTCTCCTCCCGTTGTCCTGACAGCTTGCGGAGTTAATGACCTGGTGCGTTAATGCAAACACGCGTGATTTAAGGGCGGCCGCAGGTGTGCAGAATGTGCTGTTCCCCCCCTCTTCCCCCCCCCCCACACCTCCGGAGACGCACGGCGGCGTGGACCTCAGCCCGGGGTCCGGACGGGACAGAACCACAGCGTGGCGCCCACACCGGTGACCCTGCCCTTCTGTTTTATTTTAATCTGCAAACTGCAGCTGAGCTGCTCTCCTGCGACCCCACAGCTGTCCCCGGCCGTGACCTGGGCGTAGCCAGACGCGAGGAGATGGGGAATGTCTCCTCTCTTTATAGATAAATATGAACTGAGACAAACGCAATGTATAATCCTCCGTCTCTCTGACAGACATGGTTTTCTGTTTTAACCAACTCTGATTGGTCTCTGGTATGGACTCTTGTGCTTGTCCAATCATCTGAGGAGATGGGGAGCTCAGAATGCTATATGCAGATTTTCAAGCCAAACCAATGCAGAACCTCAAAGAGTAGGGTTTAGAACCTCAGAAAATACGGTTTAGAACCACAGAGAGTACAGTTTAGAAACTCAGAGAGTTGGGTTTTGAACCACAGGGAGAGGTGGGTTTAGAACATCAGAGAGTAGGCTTTAGAACCTCAGAGTACAGGGTTTAGAACCTCAGAGATTGACGATAGAACCTCAGAGTACAGGGTTTAGAACCTCAGAGATTGACGATAGAACCTCAGAGTACAGGGTTTAGAACCATAGAGAGTAGGGTTTAGAACCTCAGAGAGTATGGTTTAAAACCTCAAAGAGTAGGGATGAGAACCTCAAAAAGTAGGGATTAGAACATCAGAGAGTAGGGTTTAGAACCTCAGAGATTGATGTTAGAACCTCAGAATACAAGGTTTAGAACCATAGTCGGGTTTAGAACCTCAGAGAGTCAGGTGTAGAACCTAAAAGAGTAGGGTTTAGAACATCAGAGAGTAGGGTTTAGACTCTCAAAGCAGGGAACAGAACCCAGAACCTCAGACAGTAGGGAACAGAACCTGAGAGAGTAGAAACAGAACAGAAGACTCACACATGGGCTTGAGTTGTCCGATCAGCTCCTCCTTGCTCCACTTGGCCCATTCCTTCTTGTCGGTGTTGATGGAGCAGAGGATGGGTCCGCATGGCTTCCCACAATCCTCTATGGCCGGCACGTTCAGATAGTGCACCAGCACGATGTCTGGGTTCTACAGAGGAACACAGACACAGAACCATTCAGGTAGTGCACCAGCACGATGTCTGGGTTCTACAGAGGAACACAGACACAGAACCATTCAGGTATTGCACCAGCACGATGTCTGGGTTCTACAAAGGAACACACACACAGAACCAAAAAAACTGGAAAAATAGGAACAGAAAGAGAAAAGATACACTGTTCTGGTAGTGAAGGAGGGAGGGCTTGCCATGTCTTTTTGGTAGGGGTAACAGAGCCTTAGAGCAAGAGACCCACACACACACACACACACACACACAGATAATCACGCACACAAACAAATAATCATATACACATACACTCACACACACACACACACACACACACAGATAATCACGCAGACAAACAAATAATCATATACACATACACTCACACACACACACACACACACACACACAGATAATCACGCAGACAAACAAATAATCATATACACGCACTCACACACACACACACACACACACACACACACATACACACACAGATAATCACGCACACAAACAAATAAGCACACACACACACACGCACACACAATCCACAATACAAAGTCAGACCGCCCCACACTATAAAAGGGTGTGTAAACCACTTTACAGAGATGCAGGACCAGGGTGAGAAAGAGGGGGGAAGGGCTGGGTGCACAAATAAAAGTTCATTTGAGTGCAGGGCTGAGTGAAACAGAGTTGGGAAAGTCAGACTGGTTTAGTGCTCTTAATTGGGAGAAGGAACTGTGCCCTGGTAATTACCTTCTATCCCATAATGCTCAGCGTGTTACAGCCCCCGCCCCCCCCCCCCCCCCGTCGATGCCCTCAGTTAACTTCAGCATATCTGCGCTCTCAGAAAGGCAGAATTAACCTCCATAAATTCCTCACACTGACAGAGTATGAATAATATAAGGTGTTTACACGCGTGTTGCGCTGGGGAGAGGAGTGTCAGTGGTGTTCAGTGAGCGTGATCGGGTTTGATTACACAGCGGCGCGGAGACACGAGGAACATTACAACACTACACGCGTCTCACACGCACGCGCGAGTAACATACACACACACAAACATATGCTCAAAGACAAACATACACATGTACGCACACACAAAAACATGCACATACAAACACGGAGGCAGACATTCTGTGACTCACACTCCAAAACACATACACACTAGTTCCCTCACACACACACTCTCTCTCCCTCACACACGCACACACACACACACTCTCTCTCTCCCTCACACACACACACGCACACACACACACACTCTCTCACTCCCTCACACACACGCACACACACACACACACACACACACACACTCTCTCACTCCCTCACACACACGCACACACACACACACACACACACTCTCTCACTCCCTCACACACACGCACACACGCACACACACACACACACACATACACACGCACGCCTTCACTCTCACACGGTGTGTTAAGCTCTATAGATCATTACTGGAAGGCCGTGCAGAGGTCAATCAGACAATCATTCAGCAAAGCAGAGTCAGCAGGCATTACTAGAGGAAAAAGAGCAGTTCTGCTCTGAGGCTGGGAGCCGAGGTCACAAGGCCAAAGCAATCCACAGAGAGATTCACTCAGAGACACTTTTTAAGCCGACGGGCATCAGATCTGAGCACCTTTTCTCTTTTTTTTCCTAATCCGCAGGAACTTTTTCAAAATTGATATTTCAAAGCGTCTGCACAGCATCTTCTGTAGATGTGAAAAGAGGCAGATTTCATCTCACTTTCAAATGGGAGAGGAACTCAATCTGATCTCTGGAGGAGCGAGCCTTTTTACCCACAGATGAGAGCTACTGCCCCCTGAGTGGCCTTCGGGAGAGTGGGGATGGGGGCGCTGAGAGTGCCCCGCCCAGGTGGGGGTGAGGCCCAGTATGGATGGAGGAGCTCCAGGTTATTTGAGCAGAAGGCACTCACAGATGTATGGAACACATGCACGCACTCTCTCGCACATACACACGCTCTCCTCTCTCCGCACACGTTCTCTTTCTGTCTCTCTCTCCTTCTCTCATACACACACCCACACAATCCTTTATCTCTCTCTCTCACACACACACACACACACACACGCGCACACCCACACAGACAGACAGACAGACAGAACACAATCCCTGTTACACAGTTGCCTCTGCCGGCCTCAGAAGAGGTGCAATTGTGAGCTTCATTACAGCGTGTATGAATCTGTATTCAGCGGTAAATCCATATAAACCGCAAACACACGACGCCTTCACATTTCCATCCTCTCCCCGGTGCGTTTTAACAACGCGTTAAAGCGTCTCCCCCGTTCCCCTCCACCGCTCCTTCACTACGCGAACAGCCCAATGAAAACACAACGCGCATGTAAAATCCACCAGGACCGTGATATAATTGAATTTCCTGCTGGCTCGTTTGCTCGGGGCCTTCGGGGCAGGGTTGAGGCAAATCTCGGCCGGAGAAAATGAGCTGGTTTTAACTTATTGATTAATCGCGTAACT
>NC_083769.1:49281618-49286618 GCF_963514075.1 Conger conger | reverse complement strand
ATCCAGCTAACTCTGTAATTCTGCTTTGTGGGTTTTACTCAGGGCAGTTATCCGGCTAACTCAGTAATCCTGCTTTGTGGGTTTTACTCAGTGCAGGTATCCAGCTAACTCAGTAATCCTGCTTTGTGGGTTTTACTCAGGGCAGTTATCCAGCTAACTCAGTAATCCTGCTTTGTGGGTTTTACTCAGTGCAGTTATACAGCTAACTCAGTAATCCTGCTTTGTGGGTTTTACTCAGTGCAGTTATCCAGCTAACTCTGTAATCCTGCTTTGTGGGTTTTACTCAGGGCAGTTATCCAGCTAACTCCGTAATCCTGCTTTGTGGGTTTTACTCAGGGCAGTTATCCAGCTAACGCAGTAATCCTGCTTTGTGGGTTTTACTCAGTGCAGTTATCCGGCTAACTCAGTAATCCTGCTTTGTGGGTTTTACTCAGTGCATTTATCCGGCTAACTCAGTAATCCTGCTTTGTGGGTTTTACTCAGTGAGTTATCCAGCTAACTCAGTAATCCTGCTTTGTGGGTTTTACTCAGTGCAGTTATTCAGCTAACTCATTCCATAGCCGATGCAACAATCGGCGCTGGCAATTGAAAGCAGGAGTTCTAGAACACTGACTGAACAGTTTTTCTGTAAAACCTGTTCCAAAAAGACTCGCTTCTTCAACTGGAGCAGGAAGTTAGTCCCGCGTCCCTTTTCTGCGGGAGGAACACCCCTCTTTTGTGGGATCTAGGAAGAGCACAGTCCTTAAAAACACCCACAGGCACTATAAACCCACTGTGTCTGTTTAGAGCAGCAGTGCAGTGCAGTAGGGGGCAGTCTTGTCTTGGGATTTGTAAGTCATGAGGAATCACCGAGACAAATAAGAGAAATATTTTTAAACAGTGAAGGTGATGATGAGGACACCCCCAACACAAGGCCCACGTGGCCCCCACATTAGAAGTGTCAATGGGGGGGGGGGATGAGAGACTCCACACTGGACCTGACTCAGGGGGTGGGGGTGGGGTGTAGTCCTGTCAGTGGGACTGTGAAAGGGGGGGGGGGGTGTAGTCCTGTCAGTGGGAGTGTGAAGGGGGCGGTGACTGACAGCTCCACTCAGGGCAGGCCCAGTAAACCCAGCCCATCGATCAGCGGGTAATAAAGCAGCCCCCTTCAGGAGCGCCCGTGTCGCCAACAACAGCACCCTGGGGGGACCGGGGGGAGGGGGGGGGGGCTGTAAATACACCCAGGAGCTCATTTTACCCCTCCGACCCCCCCCCCCCCCCCCCCACTGCACGCCGTTAAAAAGGCCCCCCGGCGCTCCCTCACCGCCCTGCACCCTAATTTACGAGGCGGCTCGTTAACCGGGCTGATCTGCGCCGCTCGTTTGCACGCCCTGCTCTTCAGCGGTATGACATCATCCCCCCCCCCCCCCCCCCCCGGGGCCCGCGGTCTGAGCGCGTGCAGAAGCGTGCACTTCCAGGGACAGCCACCGCTGGCCTGTCAGGCCACTGACAGACTGTGCCGCTACAAAGCCAACATAACATCACATAATGAGGAGAACAGGCTATTCAGCCCGTGTTAAAGTGTACCTACCGTTTAGTTGGCCTAAAAGCTAAATAGTACCACCGTATCAAGCCTGGTCGTGAAATCCCCCAGTGTTTCTGACCTGGCCAGTGACTCCACACAGTGAGCTACTCCACACACTGACTCCACACACTTACTCCACACACTGACTCCACACAGTGAGATACTCCACACAGTGACTTACTCCACACACTGACTCCACACACTGACTCCACACACTGACTCCACACAGTGAGATACTCCACACAGTGACTTACTCCACACACTGACTCCACACACTGACTCCACACAGTGAGCTACTCCACACAGTGACTTACTCCACACACTGACTCCAAACAGTGAGATACTCCACACACTGACTCCACACAGTGAGATACTCCACACAGTGACTCCACACAGTGAGCTACTCCACACAGTAACTCCACACAGTGAGATACTCCACACAGTAACTCCACACAGTGAGATACTCCACACAGTAACTCCACACAGTGAGATACTCAGCACAGTGACTCCACACAGTGACTCCACACAGTGAGATACTCCACACACTGACTCCACACAGTGAGATACTCCACACACTGACTCCACACAGTGAGCTACTCCACACAGTGACTTACTCCACACACTGACTCCACACAGTGAGATACTCAGCACAGTGACTCCACACAGTGACTCCACACAGTGAGCTACTCCACACAGTAACTCCACACAGTGATACTCCACACAGTAACTCCACACAGTGAGATACTCCACACAGTAACTCCACACAGTGAGATACTCAGCACAGTGACTCCACACAGTGACTCCACACAGTGAGATACTCCACACACTGACTCCACACAGTGAGATACTCCACACACTGACTCCACACAGTGAGCTACTCCACACACTGACTTACTCCACACACTGACTCCACACAGTGAGATACTCAGCACAGTGACTCCACACAGTGACTCCACACAGTGAGATACTCCACACAGTGACTCCACACACTGACTCCACACAGTGACTCCACACAGTGAGCTACTCCACACAGTGACTCCACACAGTGAGATACTCCACACACTGACTCTACACAGTGAGGTACTCAGCACAGTGACTCCACACAGTGAGCTACTCCACACAGTGAGCTACTCCACACAGTGAGATACTCCACACAGTGAGATACTCCACACAGTGACTCCACACAGTGAGATACTCCACACAGTGACTCCACACAGTGAGATACTCCACACAGTGAGCTACTCCACACAGTGAGATACTCCACACAGTGAGCTACTCCACACAGTGAGATACTCCACACAGTGAGATACTCCACACAGTGAGATACTCCACACAGTGACTCCACACAGTGAGATACTCCACACAGTGAGATACTCCACACAGTGACTCCACACAGTGAGCTACTCCACACAGTGAGATACTCAGCACAGTGAGATACTCCACATACTGACTCCACACAGTGAGATACTCCACACAGTGAGATACTCCACACAGTGACTCCACACAGTGAGATACTCCACACAGTGACTCCACACAGTGAGATACTCCACACAGTGAGCTACTCCACACAGTGAGATACTCCACACAGTGAGCTACTCCACACAGTGAGATACTCCACACAGTGAGATACTCCACACAGTGACTCCACACAGTGAGATACTCCACACAGTGAGATACTCCACACAGTGACTCCACACAGTGAGCTACTCCACACAGTGAGATACTCAGCACAGTGAGATACTCCACATACTGACTCCACACAGTGAGATACTCCACACAGTGAGATACTCAGCACAGTGAGATACTCCACATACTGACTCCACACAGTGAGATACTCCACACAGTGAGATACTCAGCACAGGCATCTCGGGCCCAGGGGCGCACACTGCACTAGTGCGATGGCTCCACACTTTCACATTTATTTATTTCACTGACACTTTTCTGCCACAGCGTCTCAGAACAGAGCGTGCGATGCGGTCGGTGAGCTCGAGTTGGGATACAGCGTTTTCAGTAAAAGTTTTTCAGGAAAAACACAAGTGAAGTGACAAAAATAAAATGAATTTCAGATGAAAAGTAAACGCATCATTCCAAAAAGAAAAATGCAGTAATAAACACTTCCAAATAAACGTGTGACACTGCAGGGATGAATACACAGCAGCAGAGTCACTACAGAACTGCAACACTGCAACATGCCGCAGTGCCTACAGTCAGACTTACTAAATAGTCACGAATCGCAAATTTCTACATCATTGTGAGACTTTTGGAACATGATGGAGTGAATGCACAAAAACACGGGGTGGAGATTTCGCCAATTAAACATTCAGCCTAATTGACAAATTGACTAATTGGCAAATATGACTTACAGCACACATCTATAGCTATCCTTGCAGAGAGCATCTCTGACTGAATGAATGGATTGAAACTGAATGGACCTTACAGTGCCGTCTGTGTGTTTGCTGCATCCTCCTCTCCCCCAGTCACGTGTGGGCACGGCGTTATGGCAGTCTGTGCAGACACCAGTCTGTCGGAGCCAGCACAGATAGCAGCTGAAGGAGAGGATAACGCAGGCGGCACTAATACCATCTGATAGAAACTTCGAGAAGCGCCGTGTTTTCTCCCAGAGAGCAGCGGCCAAGCCGTTGCGTAGAGCTCTCTGAAGGAGGTGGAATAACACTGAGCCCTCTGAAGGAGGTGGAATAACACTGAGCCCTCTGAAGGAGGTGGAATAACACTGAGCTCTCTGAAGGAGGTGGAATAACACTGAGCCCTCTGAAGGAGGTGGAATAACACTGAGCCGTCTGAAGGACGTGGAATAACACTGAGCCCTCTGAAGGAGGTGGAATAACACTGAGCCCTCTGAAGGAGGTGGAATAACACTGAGCTCTCTGAAGGAGGTGGAGTAACACTGAGCCCTCTGAAGGAGGTGGAGTAACACTGAGCCCTCTGAAGGAGGTGGAATAACACTGAGCCCTCTGAAGGAGGTGGAATAACACTGAGCCCTCTGAAGGAGGTGGAATAACACTGAGCCCTCTGAAGGAGGTGGAATAACACTGAGCTCTCTGAAGGAGGTGGAGTAACACTGAGCTCTCTGAAGGAGGTGGAATAACACTGAGCTCTCTGAAGGAGGTGGAGTAACACTGAGCCCTCTGAAGGAGGTGGAATAACACTGAGCCCTCTGAACGAGGTGGAATAACACTGAGCTCTCTGAAGGAGGTGGAATAATGTGGAGCTCTCTGAAGGAGGTGGAATAACACTGAGCCCTCTGAAGGAGGTAGAATAACACTGAGCTCTCTGAAGGAGGTGGAATAACACTGAGCTCTCTGAAGGAGGTGGAATAACACTGAGCTCTCTGAAGGAGGTGGAATAACACTGAGCCCTCTGAAGGAGGTGGAATAACACTGAGCCCTCTGAAGGAGGTGGAATAACACTGAGCCCT
>NC_083769.1:49269118-49271618 GCF_963514075.1 Conger conger | reverse complement strand
CCTGGCTGGTTCTGTTCCTGGTTGGTTCTGCCTGGCTGGTTCTGTTCCTGCTTGGTTCTGCCTGGCTGGTTCTGTTCCTGGCTGTTTCTGGGCGGCTGGTTGTGTCTGGCTGTTTCTGGGCGGCTGGTTGTGTCTGGCTGTTTCTGGGCGGCTGGTTGTGTCTGGCTGTTTCTGGGCGGCTGGTTGTGTCCGGCTGTTTCTGGGCAGCTGGTTGTGCCTGGCTGTTTCTGGGCAGCTGGTTGTGCCTGGCTGTTTCTGTCTGGCTGCTCTGTTCCTGGCTGTTTCTGTCTCAGACCTGACCTTTGAGTTTCTGAGGGAGAGATATCACAGCCACGGCCGGCGGGCGCTGCGGGGCGAATGTTAATGCCAGTCCGGCGGGAGCCAGCGAGGCCCACTCTTCATACAAACGACTGGCCTACTGCTCTCATTCTGCTCCGACACCAAGCGGACAAAACCGGCCTCTTTCTCTGAAGCTCGTTCCCTGGTCGTGCTGAGAGACGGTGCTCTCTAGCGCCACTGCGGTCGGCCCCAGTGTGGGTCATTCTGACCCGTTTTCAACGTACTGTAAAGTAAATGGTACAATTGTGGTAAAAATACAAAGTGAATAGTTTTTCCCACAGCAAAATGTAGTCGCAATCTGTGGTTTTTTCTTCATCTAATGCCTCACCATGTGCCGATTTTCTTTTAGTTATTGTGTTATTAGGACAATAGAGCAACACTTTGTGGACAAATCAGGGACAGATTACATCACTCTCTCACTCTCTCTCTCTCTCACTCTCTCTCTCTCTCTCTCTCTCTCACACGCACTCAGCCTCCCTACTGCACAGACTCTGGCCCCACACTGTACAACATGGCGGCACCGGTAAACTGGACTTATCGAGCTTCAAAAAAGTAACCAGGGTGCACAGTACACAGTACACAGTACATAGTACACAGTACACAGTACTTAGTACACAGTACACAGTACACAGTGTGCAGTACACAGCACATAGTACACAGTACACAGTACATAGTACATAGTACACAGTACACAGTACACAGTGCACAGTACATAGTACACAGTACACAGTACATAGTACACAGTGCGCAGTACACAGTACATAGTACATAGTACATAGTACACAGTGCACAGTGCACAGTACACAGTACACAGTACACAGTACACAGTGCACAGTGCACAGGGGACAGGGGACAGTGCACAGGGCACAGTACACAGTACACAATACACAGTGCACAGGGGACAGTGCACAGGGCACAGTACACAGTACACAGTACACAGGGCACAGGGGACAGTGCACAGGGCACAGTACACAGTACACAGTACAGAGGGCACAGGGGACAGTGCACAGTGCACAGTACACAGTATACAGTACACAGGGCACAGGGGACAGTGCACAGGGCACAGTACACAGTATAGAGTACACAGGGCACAGGGGACAGTGCACAGGGCACAGTACACAGTATACAGTACACAGGGCACAGGGGACAGTGCACAGGGGACAGTACACAGTATACAGTACACAGGGCACAGGGCACAGTGCACAGGGCACAGTAAGCACGGCACAGTGCACAGAGCGCACTAGAGCAGCACACTAATCAAAAGCAGCCACAAGCAATTAAATGCAAACAACACAAGGAAATGAAAAAGGAATACACAGAAAGTTAAAGTGTTATGAAAATTCTGTTTCTAAAAATACTGCACATATTGTAAATAAACAACAACAGCTTCATAACCTCAGCCTGAAGAGAGAAATTAATGATTTGAGCTAGTAAACACGCACACACAATTTATGGTTTCCTGCTGTGTGTGTGTGTGTGTGTGTGTGTGTGTGTATGTGTGTGTGTGTGTGTGTGTGTGTGTATGTATGTGTGTGTGTGTGTGTGTATGTGTGTGTGTGTGTATGTGTGTGTGTGTATGTGTGTGTGTGTGTGTATGTATGTGTGTGTGTGTATGTGTGTGTGTGTGAGTGTGTGTGTGTGTGTATGTGTGTGTGTGCGAGTGTGTGTGTATGTGTGTGTGTGTGAGTGTGTGTGTGAGTGTGTGTGTGTGTGTGTGTGAGTGTGTGTGTGAGTGTGTGTGTGTGTGTGTGTGTGTGTGTGTGCGCGGTGCTGTAAGTGGAGGCATGCATCTCTGTAACTGAATACACAGGGTCTGTGGGTCTGTTGGTCTGTTGGTCTGTGGGTCTGTTGGTCTGTTGGTCTGTGGGTCTGTTGGTCTGTTGGTCTGTGGGTCTGTAGGTCTGTTAGTCTGTGGGTCTGTTGGTCTGTGGGTCTATGGGTCTGTTGGTCTGTGGGTCTGTTGGTCTGTTGGTCTGTGGGTCTGTTGGTCTGTGGGTCTGTTGGTCTGTGGGTCTGTTGGTCTGTGGGTCCGTTGGTCTGTGGGTCTGTTGGTCTGTTGGTCTGTGGGTCTGTTGGTCTGTGGGTCTGTTGGTCTGTTGGTCTGTGGGTCTGTGGGTCTGTTGGTCTGTGGGTCTGTTGGTCTGTGGGTCTGTGGGTCTGT
>NC_083769.1:49259118-49261618 GCF_963514075.1 Conger conger | reverse complement strand
GACTAATCTATTTTTCATGGAAAAAAAAAATTCCCTTGCATTTTTTAAAGGGTGATTTATGTGTTTGTTTATTTATTAATTTTTTTTCCCAGCATCTCAAGGTTACTATCTAGCGCCAGGCGGGGAAAATGAATGTTCCTGTTAATGTTTTTCTCCTGCGCGAGTCTGTCTGGTTTCCGCTCTCCTGGTGTGGGGTGATCCTGGTGCGTGATTTATACGCCACACACACCATTACTCCAGCGGCGACGTGTGCCTCAGCCCGGTAATTGATCTCGCCACTACTGTAACTAAATCCGTCAAAACAACGACCCCCGCCCGTACCGCCAAACAGCCGCGGCTTCAACGCCGTTTTTAAAAAGACATAAACGCTGCAGCAGCTGGGCCCACGCCGGTGAAATCCACCCGCCCAAAAAACAGCAAGAGCGACCAATCAGATCAATGAATCAGAGTGACAAATCAGATTAGTGAATCAGTGATGAATCAGATCAATGAATCAGAGCGACAAATCAGATTAGTGAATCAGTGATGAATCAGAGTGATTAATTAGCGATGATTTAGAGTGATGATTCAGATCAATGAATCAGAGTGATGAATCAGAGTGATGAATCAGATAAGTGAATCAGAGTGATGAATCAGAGCGATTAATTAGCGATGATTTAGAGTGATGAATCAGAGTGATGAATCAGATTAGTGAATCAGAGTGATGAATCAGATTAGTGAATCGGAGTGATGAATCAGATTAGTGAATCGGAGTGATGAATCAGATTAGTGAATCAGATAAGTGAATCAGAGTGATGAATCAGATTAGTGAATCAGATAAGTGAATCAGAGTGATGAATCAGATTAGTGAATCAGAGTGATGAATCAGAGTGATGAATCAGATTAGTGAATCAGAGTGATGAATCAGATTAGTGAATCAGATTAGTGAATCAGAGTGATGAATCAGAGTGATGAATCAGATTAGTGAATCAGAGTGATGAATCAGAGTGATGAATCAGATTAGTGAATCAGAGTGATGAATCAGAGTGATGAATCAGATTAGTGAATCGGAGTGATGAATCAGATTAGTGAATCAGAGTGATGAGTCGGAGCGATGAGACAGTGATGAATCAGAGTGATTAATTAGCGATGATTTAGAGTGATGATTTAGAGTGATGATTCAGATCAATGAATCAGAGTGATGAATCAGATTAGTGAATCAGTGATGAATCAGAGTGATTTTGATTTGTCTGCGGTTAGGACAGCCGCTGAAGGAAGCCGGGCCTCACGCTGCCTGCCCAGAGCCCAGCGCGTGTCTAACAGCCCCAAGAAGCACAGATATAAATAGAACAATGTGCCATCCTATCAGAACTCCCTCTCCATGCAGGGGACATCTCGTGAAAGCGTTTGACAGGCATGTAATCGTCAGAAGGACGAGAACCGATATAAGATATCGATCACACAAGTTGAGCGTCCAGAAAACTCTCCCAGAAAGTAAATCGACCTGACCCTGCTGAACGCTGCCGCGATGGCTTCTGTAATGGAAGAAGCTAACAGCAAATCTCCCCACTGGCTTTCTCCAGCCCAGCGATTTCTCCTTTTCTTTTGGTACACTGTGGTTAAAGCAGCGAGTATCTTACTCAACAACACCCCAACATATGAAGGGGAAATGGACCTGTCATCGACCCTAAACAATGCAGCCAGCGAGTTATCATTAAAGACAGAAGAGTGCTCAGATTGCCCTGGACATGCATTCAAATGAACAGAAAACACCCCGCTATGTCAGCTGAGGCAGCTGCGGGTTTGGCGGCCGGTTTAAGATCTAGAGACGGAGAGAGAGACAGCAGGGCCTGTGCTCTGTCACATCATATGAACAGTGGCAGAACATGATGAAATCCTGAAATGTCCTTTTAATGACTCTATAATTCCCTTTCAGTGCACTGTGTCTCTGAAGAACACCTCATACTAAAACCTGTCATAATTTGACACACACACACACACACACACAGGCACACGCACACACACACACACACACACACACACAGGCACAGACGCAGACACACTCTTGTATAAAAAAACCACGGTTCACCTTGGTTTCCTGCAAGGTAAAACAGATTTCCTTCTACAATAAGTGATATCCTGCCAGTCTGTTGTTTTCCTGACGGTCAGGTGTGTTGCTGGGAAACAGGTTAAAGAGGAGCATGTTATTCCCAGCTGAGCGCTGATGGGATTTAATAAACCACAGCACCGAAGCGCCTGGGCCTTATTCCCTTAAGCACAGCTTCACAAAGCCAGGGTCATATTCCCTGAAACTCAGCTTTACAAAGCCAGGGTCATATTCCCTTAAATCATCTACCACCATGCAGAACTCCACCCCCCATAAACACCCATACGCTGCTGTTTCTCCATCCCGTGTACAAACAAGAACAAAAGTGATCTAGTCGCCAGCCACACTTAAAATAAACACGTGTCCTGTCCCATGAAAATATAATGCAAATGTTTGTTTTATAAGTTGCGGTGA
>NC_083769.1:49216618-49224118 GCF_963514075.1 Conger conger | reverse complement strand
ACATACACATACACACACACACAGACACACCCACACAGACACACCCACACACACACACACACACACATGCACATACCCACACACACACACGCACAAACATAGAGCCTACCAACATAACACAAATATTACTATTTAAAAGTTCACATCAACAGGTTGTCTGCAACTCTCAATGCACAGAAGAGTTCCATAAAGGAGGTGCTGTTTGTCCCGCACAGAGGACCTGAGCGGGAGCAGCGTGGCGCACACAGCGGTCCGGGAGAGCCCAGGGGCGGCAGCGCTGTCCTGCTGCACACCGCCCGGCGATGGGTTAGATTCTGCTGCCCACCGGCGGGGCAGGGGCGTCAGATTCACCCCTGAAAAGAGCGCCCCTCCACCGGCCCCTCTCCAGCCCTGATCCCGCTGCAGGGCGCTGACTGAGCGCAGTTCCCCGGCCAGGCCAGCAGGGGGCACACAGGCAGTGTTTTTAAACTCCACTTCTGTTTGAATCAGTGAGGTAATGCTGTAGTGGGTGTAACCTTGAGAGAGAGTGACGCACGCGGAGAATCTCAGTCCTCCAAAACGCCTCTAAACCAGGCCATTAGCGGTGCCTCTGCCTCTTTCCCCCCCTCTCTCTCCCCCTCTTGCTCCCTCTCTCTCCCCTCTCTCTTTCCCCCCCTCTTCCTCTCTCTCTCTCCTTCCCCCATCTCCATCTCCCTCTCTCCCCCTCTCTCCAGCTGCACACTAACTCCACAGATTGTGGTAAAGTTATGTAAAATAACCCGGAGCACTCAAACTTATCCGCTCGGTGAGATACCTCTCCTGATCACCTCACGTCCCCTCTCTGCCTTAATCTTCTACGAGAAACAGGTTCTGTCTGGTAGACATCACTATCACACACACATACATATCTCTGTCTCTCTCTCTCTCTCTCTCTCACACACACACATCTCTCTCTTTCTCACACACACACACACACACACACACACATATCTCTCTCACACACACACCATCGCCTTCTATGAAGTGTCCAACAGAAGGATTTCTTGACGTGTTCGTAAGTCTACACACCACCCAGATACGGACTACACAACACCCGCCAAAACACGTTCCGCTTAATCGTCACATTCATAAATCTTGCCGGAAACGCAGTTTCCACGCGCTGAGGGCAAATCCGGAGGCACAGGCATCCGTGACCAATTCTCAATCTCTGTCATAAGCCATGCTTATGACATCTTTATGTAGTTTCTGTAGCTACGTGTGGGTGAGATGACAGCTGTATGTCATTTTTACGGAGTGTAGGACTGTCCCTGCAGAAGGGGCTGCAGGTTTGAATCCTCAGGGAGCAGGATGGAGACGGATAATAACGTTTTTAAACAGGTCTGATCAGCTCACGTTTTTCCCGATGTGTCATCAATCCGCTTCTTTACCTCCGGCTTCTACAGCACTGTCCTCAGGAATGGGGCACCGTTCCGAGTCGGGAATTCTCTCTCTCACCTGGGAAAACTACCTGCTCAGTTCTCCGGGGGACCCGGCCCGTGTGGGCGGCACCGCTAGCAGGCTCTGGGGGGGGTCACTCCACCGAGCGTCACCACCAGCATCTCTCTTCACTCCTCCCTCTCTCTCTCTCTCTCTCTCTCTCTCTCTCCCTCTCTCTCGTTCTCTCTCTCTCCTTTCTCACTGAGCTGTCTGCAGCACCGTGTCTACACACATTTTAAACAAAGACCCCCGACATGCAGAGCTGCAGTGTACCCGTTCACTCTCTCTCTCCATCTCTCTCTCCATCTCTCTCTCTCTCCATCTCTCTCTCCATCTCTCTCTCTCTCCATCTCTCTCCATCTCTCTCTCTCTCTCTCTCTCTCTCTCCATCTCTCTCTCTCTCTCTCTCTCCATCTCTCTCTCTCTCCATTTCTCTCCATCTCTCTCTCTCTCCATCTCTCTCCATCTCTCTCTCTCTCCATCTCTCTCATCTCTCTCCATCTCTCTCGCTCTCTCCATCTCTCTCCATCTCTCTCCATCTCTCTCTCTCTCCATCTCTCTCCATCTCTCTCTCTCCATCGCTCTTCATCTCTCTCCATCACTCTCTCTCCCTCTCTCTCCATCTCTGTATCTCTCTCTCCCTCCCTCCCAGACGTCATGTGGCTCAAATTTCAGCTGGTTATTAAACAAATGCTAGCTTGTCCCTGGAGCAGGTGACACAGTCAATTACCGTACAATTACCTGGGTAATTACTGCACAATTAACTGGGTAATTACCGAACAATTACCTGGGTAATTACCCAGAGGAGGGGGGCGGGGGGGTGTCAGGTTGGGGGGGGGTTACAGTGTTCCAAAACAACCTGCAACATGCTCTACAGCTTTACTCCTTCCACGGTCGCCTGTGTCCTGTGATCTGGGCAGGTTCTCTGTGCCGGTACTCTGTGTTTGTACATGTATGACTCCGGGAGGTGGCAGAAGCAGAAGCTAGGCACACAGCGGTTTCTGTAACCACAGGAAGGCCCTGTTGTGCGGGTCTTGGCCTTGTCTCACTAAACCAGAGACAGGTAAACAGAGGGCCGGGGCACAGGCATCCTTAAGAAACACAGAGCGCGCTCCTCACCCCCAAATCCAGGGATTAGGCTCCATTAAACACGGAGAGCCGCCAGGCTTTATTTGGGCTTTGTTTGGGCTCCAGACGAGGCGCGAGGGGACCAGAGGCGGAGAGAGAAAGCTCCACGGCGCATCCTTCACCTTTTATCAAACGGGATTTAAAACCGAGAGGGAGAGAGAGGAAGAATGGAGAGGAAGAAAGAGAGAGAGAGAGAGAGGAAGAGAGAGAAAGGAAGAATGGAGAGGAAGAGAGATAGGAAGACAGGAGAGGAAGAGAGAGAGGATGAAAGGAGAGGAAGAGAGAGAGGGAGAGAGAGAGAGGAAGAAAGAGAAATGGTAAGTAAGCAGCTCTGCTGAAGTGCTCAAAGCCTCGCTCCGACTGCGCTCTGATTGGCCACAGCCACGGGCGACGCTGCACGAACACGCCACGCCTCTCCCGAATACACGCCTACCGCCCCGATACGCTCACTGCCCTGGGACTCAGCGTGGGGGTAACCGGTAGCCGGGCGGCTAAGGTACGTGACTGGGACCCGGAATGTTGGTGGTTCAAACCCCAGTGGATCCCCAATAACATCAGTGCAGCTGTTGGGCCCTTGAGCAAGGCCCTTAACCCCAACATTGCTCCTGGGGGGATTGTCCAAACACCCAGCTTCCTCTAATCAACTATAAATCTCTCGGATAAAAGCGTCAGATAAATAACAAACGATCATTATTAAATTATATATGTGACTGTTGTACAATTTAGATTTTTAATACGAACCTCCTGGGAACTGATGGTTTCCGGTTGTATTTTTCTAAACAAATAACTTTGGTTCGGGTCGTTTTTGAGTAGCCCATTTCCAGATATAAAACAATTTAGAAACTGCATTTACAAATAATAACCTTACTAAGCGCACGATGTGCAGCAGAGTGCCCTGTATTTTTATTTAATTAAGTGATAATGAACGTCATTGCTTGTGATGCTCAGTTTCACTCGGTAATGGCACAACGCATATATCTGAATCTATGTTTTGCTTGCATAATGGAAACGGGAATATTTGAAAACGTTTAATTACGCCGTGTTCTCGGCACTGCTTGGACAAAAGGCAAGAATAGGCTCCTTTTGGAGATATATAGAAAACAGAACGCGGTCAGGCTGTTTAATTTGTGACTTTTCAGAACATGGTTAAATGAAGCGGAGAATTGCACTCTGCAGAGGAAACAGCTATACCAGGCCATACTCCAAACTACTCTTTTCTCCTTCTGTGAAATGTTTAAAGGACTGCCCGTTGTCCTGTTTCGCCTGGCTTCCAATTTTTGTACAAACTTTTTGTAAGTTAAAAGTTTGCATTGCATAGGCCACGTCACAGACATAGGGAAATGGAGTAGACTACGTCACAGACATAGGGAAATGGAGTAGACTATGTCACAGACATAGGGAAATGGAGTAGACTACGTCACAGACATAGGGAAATGGAGTAGACTACTTCACAGACATAGGGAAATGGAGTAGACTACGTCACAGACATAGGGAAATGGTGTAGACTACGTCACAGACATAGGGAAATGGAGTAGACCACGTCACAGACATCGGGAAATGGAGTAGACTACGTCACAGACATAGGGAAATGGAGTAGACTACGTCACAGACATAGGGAAATGGTGTAAGCTACATTACAGACAGCCGCTTGGATTCCAGCACCTTATGAAAAACATCTGAATAAACAATCAATAAAAAAGTCATATTAAGTGAGGCAGAACTGCTGCATATCATGGCTTCATTCGCAGCGCTGGCTGTTGATCCTGCAGCCTTGCAGGACTGTGACATGGGGCTCACAGTCAACCAGAGCCTGGATCTGCAGCTTTAGAAAGGCTGTCATGCTGGATCCTTCACAAAATGAGAAGCATGGCTCCTCTCTCTCCACAGCCAGCATTGCGAGGGTGAAGCACTGCTATGAAAGTTTCTCTGGAGAAAGACGTCCAGTAAGCAAATTAATAAGTACATAGACAACATATCGCCAGGGGTAAGATTTAAGGCTGACCTTTGCAATATTTTTTTTAAGTTTTCCTTATCGTTTATCATGCAGTCGACGAGGAGCTAAAACAGACAACTTTGCCTCGAGTAGAGTGTTTTTTGGTGAAACTGAAATATACTTGCTGATGCTATTTGAATACTAGGGATCTAAAATATTTCTTTTCGGTTAATTAATGGGACCTTAATGTTCTTTTTAAGACCATGAGTGAAAACAGGGGATCTTATCTGCCATATCAGATAATCTATCATTCCTTGTGTTTGCAAATAGCACACAAACAAACATGCACACACACACACACATGCACACGCACACACACGCACATGCACACATGTGTGTGTCTGGTTATGCATGTGTATGCTTGTGTGTGTGTATGTGTCTGTGCGGATGTGCGCGTATGTGTACATGCACGTGTGTGCGTGTGTCTGCGAGTGCATACACGTGTGTGTTTGTGTGTGTGTGTGTGTGTGTGTGTCTGTACATGCTACACAAACGCTGTGTAAGTGAATAAGAGCAGGATTATCTCGCTGTTCTGCTAAAAGCAACAGAGCACAACGACCTTGAAAGCGCATCACATCACTTTTCTTTCCCCCAAATCACATCATGTGACTTCATCATGTGACCCTTTACCCTGCCACTGTTTGTGATGTTCAAGGGCTTTCACCTTCACCATGGCGGAGAGTTGACTTCATTTTTATTCAGAGAAAATAGCGTTTCTATCACGCCGCACTGTCAAATTGCATTCCACCCACAATGCAACAGGACGAGAACTCCACCGGCGCACATGACAGATGAGTGCTTATGAAGGGATAATGATTGATTGGTGATGTAATGACATGGAGCCCACACTGACACTGTGTTTATACGCCTTTAGAGACTGCGGCCCGCCAAACACGTTCACACAGAGACTGCGGCCTCCCAAACACGTTCACACAGAGACTGCGGCCTCCCAAACACGTTCACACAGAGACTGCGGCCTCCCAAACACGTTCACACAGAGACTGCGGCCTTCCAAACACGTTCACACAGAGACTGCAGCCTTCCAAACACGTTCACACAGAGACTGCAGCCTTCCAAACACGTTCACACAGAGACTGCAGCCTTCCAAACACGTTCACACAGAGACTGCAACGGACACCTTGGGGACAGAGGAATGAGCAGCACACACACACACACACACACACTCACAAGAACACACACACACAGACAGACAGACACACACACACACGTGAACACACACACACGTGAACACACACACACACACACACACACACACACACATAAACACACACACACACTCACTCACACAAGCACTCTTGTTTCATTCCACAGCAGAAACAAGAGAAAAATCACAAACCAATGGAGTGGAACATAAAAGGAAACAGAACAAGCAGAAGAAAGAAATAAAACAGTGATGCATGCTATTAAAACACACGCACGCACACACACACACACACTATTGTCCGATCGCTGGCCTACAACACAAAAGTGGGTCCACTCTCAGACCGCTGACACTGTTGTGGATCTTAAGGGTTCTGTTACTGTACCATGGTTGGGTGTGAACATATTACTCATAATAAAAATGACTCTATCAAGTAACAAAAATGAATCAACTGTTATTTTAGAAGGTGCAGAGTCAGGTTACAGTTATTTCATAAAGAAGAGCTCAGTTATTACAGTTTGGATTCCATTAAATGTCTTTTAATAAGATTAAACGATAAGTTGAAATCTCACATGACTCTGATGGGCATCAGCCCTATTGGCTGTCACCACCGCCAGTAGCGCACTGAGTCACAGCCCAAAGTCAAATCTCACCAGGAAGTCTTGCTCATCATTTTCTACAATGGGCCGCTTTAATTCAGCCTACCCGCTCCGGGAAGCGCTGCCTCCATTTCACTTCTGAAAAGTGTTTGGAGGAGTTTCCAAAAGCAACAGGACTCGTCTGCCTAACTTACATCAAATGATTGAATGGGGGGTAAGAAACTGGCTCCTGTCCAGAAACGCTTCAAACTAGTCAGCTAACCAACTTTTACAACTTTTTCAGGAACTTTTCCCGCATTTCAGGAACTTCCACTCCCAGAGTTCTGGGGACTGTG
The DNA here is from genome assembly GCF_963514075.1 of Conger conger. Lineage (NCBI taxonomy): Eukaryota > Metazoa > Chordata > Actinopteri > Anguilliformes > Congridae > Conger > Conger conger. The sequence goes on along the minus strand of NC_083769.1, from coordinate 49,217,446 downwards.
GAAATGCGTGAGAAAGCTGGAAATGATGACTAATGTTGTTAGCCGGCACGTGCAAGCCAAGCTAGAAAACTATGGATCGTTCTTAATCACGTGACAATTTCCTTGACGACGAGATTCTCGGCCATGTTGGATGACAAGTGGATGTAGCAACCGGTAGCAACGCTTTCATTTTAGTGGCCAAACACAGGGGCCAAACACAGGGCCAAACTAAGCATCGATGAGATGGCATTCATTAAGAATTATTGTGATGGTGCCCAGTCAATATCAGTTTTCATATAGAGGTTGGGTGGTTTACTTGAAACGGAAGAAATCTAAGATCTAAGGAGTGAACTTCACTGCCTCAAAAAACCCTCTGCGTGCCCTCTGCAGGATTCTGAGCACCGGAGAGTTAAAAAAAACCAAAAACAAAAAACATAAAAAGAGAGACGAACGATGAACATTCATCAATGAACAAACGGCACTTATACCTGAACGCACTATATCCGTTACAGCGTTATACGTGAGTTATAAACGGCATACTAACGTCACACGGAAGAGCACCAGCTGCTGTGATGTGTCCCGTTGGCACTCACACTGTGGTGCTTAACCCTTTAAAGCCCGGTTACAACACAACGCGCTGCAGCTGGTGAGCCTGTGCAAACTCACACCGGAGATTAGACACCTCGAGTCTCCACTCCGAGTGCCAGCGGCAGACTCTCTGAGGCAGGAAGTCCCCACCGCTGCAGCTCCTCTAATCTAAAATTGAACAATTTCGAAAGTAAAAATAAACGAAACAGTCGCTCCTCCTGGTTGCCCGGGCACGGCCATGGGATCCCACACCGCGCTGAA
>NC_083769.1:49196618-49206618 GCF_963514075.1 Conger conger | reverse complement strand
ATCTTCATGCCTGTCTTATTACCCCTTTTCATGTTGAACAAACCATCACCACTGTTCGCCTCATAAGGCCTTGTTAATTAAGCTGAAAATCAACAAGACCTTTTTAATTAAGATGAAAGTTCCAGCGTGAACCAGCCTAAGCTGGTCATGCGCGTTTGTGTTTTCAACACTCACTGGATCAAGCTGGTCTACATTACATTACATTATTGGCATTCAGCAGATGTTCTTATCCAGAGTGACGCACAGTTGATTAGACTAAGCAGGAGACAATCGTCCCCTGGAGCAATGCAGGGTTAAGGGCCTTGCTCAAGGGCCCAACGACTGTGCAGGTCTTATTGTGGCTACACCGGGATTAGAACCACCGACCTTGTGTGTCCCACAGTCACGTACCTTAACCACCCCTTGTAGCTGGTAGCCTGTAGCTTGTAGCCTGTAGACCAGGTCTACAAGCTGTTCACCAGTTGACCAGCGGAGTACAACAGTTTGACTTTCTTAACCAGCCTAACCAGCTTTAACCAGCTCAAACCAGCTCAAACCAGCTTTGACCAGCTTTGACCAGCTGTAACCAGCGAAGACCAGTTTAGAATCCCCACTGGTTTTTTATCTGGAGCGATCAGCAGGGCAGTGAGAGGCACTAACTTCATACAGGGGCACGAGGGGAGAGATTAACCAGTCAGCCAGTCAGAATTCGCTCGATAACCATTTCTTTAGCGAATTAGCACCGAGCTGCTCAGCCGTCGAGCTCGCGGGGCTGCGGGGTTGTTATTCTCACCCTGCGATCACAAACCCGCTCAGACTCCAAACGGCAAGGTGAGGCCAGTTAACGGTGTAATCAGCAGCTTTAATTGGACAATTACGCGCTGAGGAAGAGCGGAAAGGCCCTGTGGCTCTCCGGCACCTGGGATGAGTGGCCCCCGCTTTAGCGTCTGCGACGGGAGTCACCGACCGTGAGAATGCACACACACACAGCCGGGGCAGGGAAGATAATTACTCGGCTATGCTAACGTAGCATGCGGTCTGGCTAGTTGCGGCGGGGCCTGTTTCGGAGAACCGAGCCTTCAGGTGACCGCGGGAGAGCCAGCTACACCCTTTAACCTTCATTTAACCCGGGGGTGGGTTTTAACGGTGTTTCTGTTTTGCAAGGATGGGAGAAACGCCACAGAGAACAGTTGCAAGTGGGGAGGGAGAGAGAGAGACAGAGAGAGAGAGAGGAAGAGAGAGAGAGAGAGCAGGGGTAAAGCCCCTGGAGCAGTTTTTGGGTTAAGGGCCTTGCTCAAGGGCCCAACAGCTGGGTTCCTTTTTCATTTAAGGGACTCAACTTCATCCCTACAGATGCAGGTCAGGGGTTCGAACTGGCAGCCCTACCGTTGCCAGGGGAACACCCCACCCCTCGGCCCTGCAGCCCAAATCCGTTACATAAATTTCATGCTTATAATTATTTGATAATTTCAGTTGCACTTTGTGTGTGACTTGAGTTGTGTGCCTCTGTCATAGAGGGCAAGACTGTACCTCCACCACGGAGGTCTGATTTTAAAATCAACACTACACTAAACCTTTAGTGTTAATATTCTGTCACGCATCACCTGTAAAGACACGGACACAGTAACACACCTGTATCACACAGGGCATCACACCTGCCCCAGTTTAATGACCGATGTGGGGGAGAGCCACTTGCACAAAAAAGGGGAAACATTTTTGAAGCCATTTCCTCTTCTTTCTGTTCATACAGTAATCGTTTCTCTCAGCGGCACAGATAAGAATGCAATAAGCCACAATAAAGTATTCACAGATAATCAGCTGCACTTTCTATTCAGCCAGCCTTTTCTGTTTTCTAGAAAACTAGGGAGAGATAAAGAGATGGGAGTTCCACAGACACCTGTGGAGAAACAATGAACCACACCATGGCTGTCTGTCTGTCTCTGTCTCTGACTAAACTGTCTCTGTTTCTGTCTCTGTCTGGTACATGGTAAATAGTGGGCATTTATAAAGCCCCTTTATCCAAAGCGCTGTACAATTGATGCTTCTCATTCACCCATTCACACACACACTCATACACCAACGGCGATTGGCTGCCATGCAAGGCACCAACCAGCTCGTCAGGAGCATTTGGGTGTTAGGTGTTAGGTTAGGTTAGGTTAGGTGTCTTGCTCAGGGACACTTCGACACAGCCTGGGCGGGGGATCGAACCGGCAACCCTCCGACTGCCAGACGACTCTTACTGCCTGAGCCATGTCCTGTCTCTGTCTCTGTCTCTCACTAATCTCTCTCTAATCTCTCTCTTTGTCTTTTCTCTCTCCCTCTCTCTCGAGAAGAGACACAAGCATTCTCTCTCAACAACATGTGCACGCGCACACACACACACACACACACACACACACAAGCACACCCACATGACAGAAACACACTAGGCAGTTTCTTTTATTTATTTATTTATTTATTTATTTATTTATTTATTTATTCATTTTTCTATTTGCATCACGTTGTTGTTTATTGTTGTTTTTCTCTGTAGTTTTATTTATAACGCCACACACATCAATCCACATCTCAGCCCACGGGGCCTGGGTGGTGTTTATCTAACGAGCGAGCATCAATCACTTCCTGCTCTGAGTCCTGGGGGCCCAACCGGGGGGGGGGGGGGGGGGGGCCCAAAATCTGCCACCGTGGCCCCTGACGACCCCGTTTAATTACAGACGCCAGTCAAACCCCGCCGTCCTCAATCCTCCACTTCCCCCTGACTGTCGACAACCACCGCGACGCCCCCCCTCGCCCCCCCCCGTCATTCTGCCCCGCCCGTCATTCTGCCCCCCCCACCCCTCTCCTGGCTCCTCTCGCGTTGCGCTCCACTGCCTGCGCTTAAGACGGTGAACATTAGACAACGTCAGCTCACATTCCCCAACATAGTCAAACTTTCTTTCTGTTCGCCACAAACTTTGGCGAACAGTTTGAGAAGGCAGCGCACGGCGAACGCACACGCCTCGCGGCAGGGCCGCCGCAGAGAGAGCACGAGGCGGCAGTCATCCGGCCGTCATGAATCACTGTAATCACGGTGCTGTCTGTTCTTCGCGTGTGTGTTTTTTACACACATCGCCAGAGCGACTGACGCAGGCTCACGGCCCTCGCGCAGATCCGTCACGCGGCCGGAGGCTCACCGGGGAGAGTCACGCTCGCTCACGGCTCCACTGGCTGTGCCCCTGCCGAGACTCAAACACGCAGCCGCTCAATCAGAAGCCTAGCGACACGCTCTCTATCCACCGCCCAGCCTCCACAGGGCAACACGCTCTCTATCCACCGCCCAGCCTCCACAGGGCCACACGCTCTCTATCCAGGGCAACACGCTCTCTATCCACCGCACAGCCTCCACAGGGCCACACGCTCTCTATCCACCGCCCAGCTCTCTATCCACCGCCCAGCCTCCACAGGGCAACACGCTCTCTATCCACCGCCCAGCCTCCACAGGGCAACACGCTCTCTATCCACCGCCCAGCCTCCACAGAGCGACACGCTCTCTATCCACCGCCCAGCCTCCACAGGGCCACACGCTCTCTATCCAGGGCAACACGCTCTCTATCCACCGCCCAGCCTCCACAGGGCCACACGCTCTCTATCCACCGCCCAGCCTCTACAGGACCACACGCTCTCTATCCACCGCCCAGCTCTCTATCCACCGCCCAGCCTCCACAGGGCCACACGGTCTCTATCCAGGGCAACACGCTCTCTATCCAGGGCCCCACGCTCTCTATCCAGGGCAACACGCTCTCTATCCACCGCCCAGCCTCCACAGGGCCACACGCTCTCTATCCACCGCCCAGCCTCCACAGGGCCACACGCTCTCTATCCAGGGCCACACGCTCTCTATCCAGGGCCACACGCTCTCTATCCAGGGCCACACGCTCTCTATCCAGGGCCACACGCTCTCTATCCACCGCCCAGCTCTCTATCCACCGCCCAGTCTCCACAGGGCCACACGCTCTCTATCCACCGCCCAGTCTCCACAGGGCCACACGCTCTCTATCCACCGCCCAGCTCTCTATCCACCGCCCAGCCTCCACAGGGCAACATGCGCTGCGTCCGCCTGCGTTTGGGCAATTTAATATTCCACATCATAACTAATCCCCCGGACGGTCAGAAAAACAGATAAACCCAAATTTCAAATAACAAAGCAACAAAAACACATTTCCTGAGGACAGGCTCATGAGAGCGCTTTAACCGAGTTGCTCTGATCCCATACAGCAGAAAGTATCGAGTAGAACAAAATCAAAATAGGTTACATTAATCTTATTTAATGCCCTTATCAGATCACTTTAAGACTATTACGTCCAGCGCTGAGGGCTGTGATGGAACAAAGAAGTTATAAACAATTCTAAAACTATTTTAACTCTTTGAACTGTTTTTATTGATGCCATTAAAGTTATTAACTCACAGAATTATAGAACTTACAATTGTGTCATTTAGCTGAAGCTTCCAGCCAAAGCACCTCACAGAGGAGCATTTCATCAGGTGATGCTACCAGGTAACCAGGACATGGGTACCAGGTTACAGTTGCCATGGCCACCAGCTACCAAGGCTCAATGCCTGGCCTAACACAATGCTAGATACATTGACTGCAGAATATTACAATTATAATAATCAATACGCTGAACTGTCTGCTATTATCATTAAACATCTAATGTGGTTATATATTCATCTTACGACACGGAAATAAATGTTTCCGTTGTGCAAATTAACACAAACCTTGGATGGCTTTATAACTACACTTTGATGGATCTACACAGACACATCTTTGGCAAGACAAGCAACACGGCAATTAATAATTAGACATTACAGTATTTACGCATTATTAATTACAGCAATCGTAAGTAATAATTGGTCATTATCCCTGCTAGCAGCGTAGCTCTCATATTTTCCCATCTGTGCTACTCAGCATCTTGGGTGGGTCTCCTAGTAACACCAGTAAAATCACTGGTCTGCCCTCCACCAGGAGTAAAATCACTGGTCTGCCCTCCCCAGGAATAAAAGTCATTATGAGAAGCTGGGGAGAAAAATCAGGGGGTGGGGGTCAGCGTATTGAGAAGCAGTTGGGCAGGGGGTCCCCACATTCACAGGTTCATGAGACTAATCCCAGCTCTGGGTTGCAATGCCTACCTCTACCTTTGTTTCAGGATACGGCACTCTTCAAAAAACTGTATTCCATCGGGGGGGGGGTGGGGGGGGGGGGGGGGGGGGGGTTGGGGGGGGGGATGTGGTGTTTTGGGGGGTGAGGGGTGTGGTGTTTTGGGGGGTGAGGGGTGTGGTGTTTTGGGGGGGATGTTTTGGGGGGGGAGGGATGTGGTGTTTTGGGGGGTGAGGGGTGTGGTGTTTTGGGGGGGATGTTTTGGGGGGGAGGGATGTGGTGTTTTGGGGGGGGGGAGTGAGTGCGTGTGTGTGAGCGTGAGTGTGTGTGCGTGCGTGTGTGTTCGTGTGTGAGCGTGAGTGTGTGAGCGTGAGTGTGCTCTCAATATGACCTTCTGTATGCCGTACACTTTCTACACACTAATAATCGTAAGAATAATGCCTGAACAAGAGCCAATTATGCTTCATCTGTCGTCTTGGGACAGCACTAAATCATCAGAAACCTCATGAGCCCTCTTACTTTTTATGACAATAAATAAAAAAAATAAAAATATATATATAAATACAACATTTATAAATTAGCAGTCATGCCAACACGATTAAATCAAAGCCTGTGAGCTTTGACCTAGCCACTTATCTCCCTAATTATATGCAGTAAATACAAGCAGACTCTTAATTGTTTTGGGGCAAGTTTATCAAAAAAACAAATTAGCGCTCAGAATTATGAGGGTCAGGGAAGGCCAATAGCCTGCCAGGCATTCATAATGCTGTTTTTAATGTTTGTCAGGAAGACCGACAAGCATGGGGAATGCATATTAGAACAGGACCACGCCCACATAGGGGAGTGGTTATCATTTTAGACCAATCGCCAACCCCAACCTGACCCCTGATGTTACTTAACCCTTTATGGAATTTTTCTGAACTCTGTTCTAGAACTCTAGATCAGCTGCCAGTCGTGATTGTGACCTCAGCATTAGAATGTTCAGTTTCAGAGCATTCTAATGGCACATTTGTCTTCGTACACCTGAAAGGGGTACATTTGCACGAGAGACTGATTCAACAGCCTCACACACCGGGCAGAGCTACCACGCTGTGGGCAGAGACGGACCCGAGACTCAAACAAACCAAAAACACTCTGCTTATGGAGCTTCTCACCCCTTACATTAATGTGCTTTACCCACAGAGACTCACAGAATTAAGTGCATGAGTAATGGAAACCTCCAAACAATGAACGCAGTATGCTCTCAGAAATAAAGGTACAGTGGAAGAACTAATAAGTACCTTTCACAGGCAAAAAAGGAACAAATGAATTATGTATTGCTGGCGAGGGCTACAGTAGGGATGTGCTTCAGAGACAGGCGTTTGTTCCTCCTCAGTAGACACTTTTCCGTACCTTTTTTACCGGGAGCGTACAGTAGCTAAACTCCCATTTCCCTCTAGAGACCTGTCACTAGAGGCCACACCATCCAGACGGAAAACTAATCCGTGTGAACGACACGCCCCCGTTTCTGTGCACGGATAACTCTGTGTCTTTCTCACTTCCTCCCTCCCTCGTTCATTCTCCGCTCCCTCTTTTAGCAGTTTGTTTCTGGAGGGCCGGTAAAAACTCGTTCTCTCCGCAGCGAGCCAGGAATGGAGAGACGGCGGCTTATTAACCCGGAGAGTTGCGGCGTTCTCTCCGTCAGACGCTAACGGGGGAGGAGCTGGAACTCGGGCAGGGTAAAGACAGGAAAACGCTGACATTTACTGCTGCTGAACAGACAGGGAAAGAGAGAAAGAGAGAAACAGAGACAGACGGAGAGCTCAACCTTTTCTAGACACCTTTACAGCCTTCAACGGCATTTTGTGTTTCTCCCTCTACTTCTCTCTCTCTCTCTCTCTCTCTCTCTCTCTCCAGTAGAGGTAGAACATAAGGGTGTAAAATCAGCAGGAAAGGGCTGAGGTGTTGCAGACATGAACGGCCCCAGCTCTTCAGAAAGCTCCGTGGATCCCCAGACATCAGAATGAGCCGGTATTCCACACTCTGGGGCAATACAGAGTGGAGAGGGATTCCAGGGTCACTGAGCGCAATCATCAGAGACCTGGGTGTGTGTGTGAGTGTGTGTGTGTGTCTGTGTGTGTGTCTGTCTGTCTGTCTGTCTGTGTCTGTGTGTGAGTGTTAGTGTGTGTGAGTGTGTGTGTGTATCTGTGTGTGAGTGTGAGTGTGAGTGTGTGTCTGTGTCTGTCTGTCTGTCTGTCTGTGTCTGTGTGTGAGAGTGTGTGTGTATTATGTGTCTTGACTGTACTTTCCAGCATTTATTTCTGATTGATTCTGTTTGGACCTGTTTTGTTTTAGACCTCGGTCTCTGGATTTACCCTTTTGTTCTGGTTTGACCCGTTGTGTTTGGCTATTCGGTTTCAGATTTTGGATTCTCCTTTTGTTTGGACTGCTCGTGACATCGACCACATAATGGATTATCCCTGCTGAACCTGTTTGCTTGTATAATGACCCTTTGCCTGGACTCTCGTTTTCAAACTGCCTGATCTCAGTCACAACTGTTTGCAAACCTCTGTGGTCTTGCTCTCGGGTTCAGTGTTCCGATTCCTGGAGGAGGGAGGGATGAAAGCAAAAACAGAGATGTAAAAGAAGGAAAACGAAAGAAATTAAAGGAAGGATGGAAAACTTCAGATGAGATTGAGGGTGCTTGTGGGGGGATGGGGGGGTAGTGTGGGGGGGGTTTCGAGGGGGGAGGCAGTAAATATGAAGAAGTGCTCCACGCACTTTAAGATAGTCGTTAAATTCTCCTCTCCCTTGTTTATCGCAGCCATTGCGTGTCAGACGATAACGGGGTCGTAAAGAACTCCTTTGTCTCGCCCTGATCGATTTATTCCCTTCGTTAAGACCGAGACAGGGCCTCCTGCTCGTGACGTGCAGGGTTTCCCGCAGAAATTATGCCGCCGTTATGGTTTTATTGATGTGGCTTTGTTATTTTAATTAGTCTTGGCTGGTTTGAAAAGAGCATTTGAAGCCAGGACCAACGCGACGCCTACTGTAGGAAATCTTTCACCGATCCTTCTGATTCGGCTCCACTTCTGAGCGTGTACAGCTGATGTCATTTCCTCCTCAGATGATGTCATTTCCTGCTCAACCCTGCGTCCCCTTTGAGACGGGACGCTTTCGGTTTCGGCTGAAAATAAGGTCTGTGGTTAACATCCCGTCACACGCCGTGTGACTTCACCGGGAGGGGGATGCGCCACTGCCGGAAGGTTCCTGTCATGTGCCGCATAGAGAGAGAGAGAGAGAGGGAGCGCCAGCACCAACAGAAAATAAATCATAAATAGTCTTCGGCCTTCCCGCTCACGAGTTCCGGGCAAAAATGATACACTCCTTCACCACTCAGGCGTCTGCCTTCCTTCAATCAAACACAAGAAAAAAAGGAACAAAATTCAGCAGAAAAATGGCGCTGTGGCGTGGTGCCCCGGTCTCTATGATGGGAACGCGATGGGTGTCCCTCCATCACTCCGTGACAGCAGGGGTGGTGTCTTTTCTCTCTTCACAAACCTAGGAAGGCTCTTTTGGGGCCCAGTTCTACCGCTGCTCAGTCCAAGTTAAATCCCACGGTTCTGGAGGAGCAATGGGGGGGGGGGGGGGGGTTAGGGGCACAAGGCTCCCCCCCTGCCCTTGTCATGGGCATGGAGGGGCATTAGGAGACGAAAGAGAGAGAGAGGGAGAGGGAGAGAGGCCCAGGACAATGGCTAAGGGCCTTTCGAAGTGTGCGCTTCTGTCTGATCTCTCATCAGGTGGTAACAGAACACCCCCCCCCCCCACCCCTCCAGGAAATGGGAAGAAAAGTACATCACCAGAAAGTACATCACCAGACTGTGTTTCCCAACAAGGCCTTCACGAATTATCCATTCTCCCTATTATCATGTTATAAAGCACTTATAAGCAATTATAGCACTTTATAACACGTGGTTAGCACGGCTTTATCCCTGACGTAGCCGCGCTGATCTCTGTCTGTCCCCGCAGATTTACATCGTACAGCAGATAACACTCACATTAATAGGGAGAGCAATATTCATAAAGGCACCATGTGCCCTATAAAACCTTGGATAAAATTTCAACTGAGAGAGAGGAAGACAAGGAGAGAAGTCCTGTTCTATGTACAAGGCAAGGTTCTGAGCTCGTGTAGGTGAGAAAGAAAAAATTGGTTATATTTATGTCTTTTAAATAATGTTTATATTCTGTGTGTGGATTAATCAATTGGGAGCTGACCCTGAACATTTTTAGAAATGTCTAGAACAAGAGAGCACATGTCCCTGCAGTCCATGGTAACTGACCATAAATTAATCACATTTTACGACAAGCAATTTCCATGATTATCCATCGCTGACGGCACAGTTTGATTAAAAAGTCACTTCTGACCTTTGACCTTTACCCCTTTGATCACAAGCTTTATGTTTCAATTTAATTCAACAGCTGCTGTGCGCCCGCTTGGGAACGCTCCTGAATTCCACAGAACTGGGGTCTCCACACGAAGCTCCGTTTCTCCCTCTCGTCAGCACAGTTCTGGCCCAAGTCCTCCTTCGTCGGCAAACATTGTGCTGCTGTCCAGACTGCAAAGACCTCTGACCCCTGACCCCTGAGTGGTCTTTATTAGAGTTTGTCCAGGAGCTTCTGATTCACAATAAGAGCGCATCCTGCATTCAGAACACACTCTGTTGCCTCAGACAAAGTACATTCTGTTGGCCAGTTCATTATTTTGTCTCTCCAATTTCAGGAAAAAACATTCATATGTATGGTACTGTACTTAGTGCTATATTAAGGGCAACGCAGCACAGTTTGGACTTTTTTTAACTGGCGATTGCATGGTTTGGGGAGGGGTGATTGGGTGATTTGGGGAGAAGGGGA
>NC_083769.1:49171939-49189439 GCF_963514075.1 Conger conger | reverse complement strand
CTTCATCACCCCTCCTCCTCCTCACCACGCCTAATCTTCATCACCCCTCCTCCTCCTCACCACGCCAAATCTTCATCACCCCTCCTCTTCCTCCTCACCACGCCTAATCTTCATCACCCCTCCTACTCCTCCTCACCACGCCTAATCTTCATCACCACTCCTCCTCCTCACCACGCCTAATCTTCATCACCACTCCTCCTCCTTCTCACCATGCCTAACCTTCATCACCTCTTTACGCCTCTCTCACCCCTCCTCTTCCTCCCCACCACTCCTAATCTTCCTCACCTCCCCACCTTAGCTCTCCTCCTCTTCCTCACCTCTCCACCTCACCTCTCCTCCTCTTCCTCACATGTCCACACCTCTTCTCCTCTTCCTCATTGTCCCTTCAGTTTAGCTCAGTTCAGTTCAGCTCGATCAGTGCAGTCACTGTAGCACAGGTGTGGGGTGACCACGCCGCCCTTAACACCAGCGCAGTACGGTGATAACACCCATCCACACACAGCGACCACGCCACCCTTAACACCAGCGCAGTACCGTGATAACACCAGCAGGGCTGCAGCTCACATCAATGGAAATTATTCAGGTGTTTTTTCCCCTTTGATTCACCAGAAGAAGAACATTTTTTTTTAAAAACCTGCGCGATTTCAAAGCGGTGCGAGTTTAGAGAGGCAGCGGCCCGGCGTTGACGCGGGCGATTATTCACAAAGGGAATACGCACTCTTTCAGGGCCGCCTCATTTACAGCGCCGCGCTCCGACCCGACACTGCGGCGGGGGCTTCACCCCGACGGGCCCGCCCGGTCGCGGGGCTGCCTGATCTGCGTTTTTAAAGACGACCCCCCCCCGCTGAGCCCCGCTCCTCGTGCTGCGCCCAGACGCGGCCGCAGAAAGGCATTGTGGGAAACGCACAGCTATAGCAGGGGTGGGTAAACGCTCCTGAGGACATGGGCCAGTGAAGCTCAATGGAAGGGAATGGTCCCAAACGGGTCTACCATGTGGAGGGGGGGGGGGGGGGTAATTAATAATGAATCTCCAAGCATCTGCCTCCCAACTCCCCACACCCCACAACCAACACACTGTCAGATGTCTGCCACCTGCCCCCCTCCGGCCCACGAACACGTACCTGCAGCCACGACCTCACCTGAGAAACACCTGCTACTGAGACCTTCCTTTTCACTCCGCCTCTCTCTCTCTCTCTCTTGCTTTCTCTCTCTCAAAAGTTCCTCTCCGTCTGTCTGTTTCTCTCGTTCTCACACTCTTTCTCTCTCGCTCTCTCATTCAGTCTCTTTCTCTCTCGCTTCCGACTCTCTCTTTTCCACTCTCTCAGTTTTCCCACACTCAGTGGCTTCTTTAGTAATGAGAGTCAGTTCCGCAGCAGTGCGGATCATAGAAACAGGAGCTGGTGTTTAAAAAGCGCCGTATGATGAACTCTCCTGAGGTGCTCCTGCGTTCTCTCTCCCTCTCTCTCTCTCTCTCTCTCTCTCTCCCTCTCTCTCTCTCTCTCTCTCTCTCCCTCTCTCTCTCTCTCTCTCTCTCTCTCTCTCTCTCTCTCTCTCTCTCTCTCTCTCTCTCTCTCTCTCCCTCTCGGGATGTGAGCCCAGCAGGGCTGTACCCGTCACTGAGTGCACAGAGGTCTGGTCCTGACTGCTCTCTGCATGTCCATTTCCACAGCCTGCATTTCTTCAGTGAGAACATCACCTGTAATTTACTTAGGAGGGGAAGGAATGGTGTTTAATATGTTCGCAGAGTAAAGCCAAATCTGGTGGGGCATCTACAGAATTTGCACCCTAAAATTCGCCAAATAAAAGAGCCGAACCCGCAGCCCCACCGGACCCGAGCCCAGTTTAGTTTTGGTCCTGGTTCTGCTCTTCAGCCCAAACTCTGATACTGCTGTGCTCACGATCCAATGAGATTGACTGTTTCTCCATCTATAAGCGCACTGTAATAAAACAATGAAAATAAATAAATAATAAAACATAATGTAATCTATAATTGTGATGAAAAACAAAAAAGTGTTTTGTGCATCTGCAGACCTGTCGACTCCATCGTGATTTTTACCGGAACGTAGGAGGACGAACATCTCTGGCTCAACCTGTGAGAGTTTTTCTTTCACTCCTCTCCTCTCCTCTCTCTCTCTTTTTGAGTTTTTCTCTCAGTTTGTGGAAAAGTTTGAAACCTGCAGAGGTGGCAGGTGGTTCAGCTGAAGGGCAGGTGTGCTGTGGATGTGTGGATACCCAGCGGAACAACGCACAGCTGTTTAAACGGCAGAGAACTCCACCACAGGGCCGGAGAGGCACCGCACAGGGAGAACATATGGTAGAGCTGAACCAGGCTGGCTCATTATAGCCCTTTCCCACTGTAGAGCTGAACCAGGCTGGCTCATTATAGCCCTTTCCCACTGTAGAGCTGAACCAGGCTGGCTCATTATAGCCCTTTCCCACTGTAGAGCTGAACCAGGCTGAACCAGGCTGGCTCATTATAGCCCTTTCCCACTGTAGAGCTGAACCAGGCTGGCTCATTATAGCCCTTTCCCACTGTACCAGGCTGGCTCATTATAGCCCTTTCCCACTGTAGAGCTGAACCAGGCTGCTCATTATAGCCCTTTCCCCCTGTAGAGCTGAACCAGGCTGGCTCATTATAGCCCTTTCCCACTGTAGAGCTGAAGCAGGCTCATTATAGCCCTTTCCCACTGTAGAGCTGAACCAGGCTGGCTCATTATAGCCCTTTCCCCCTGTAGAGCTGAACCAGGCTGGCTCATTATAGCCCTTTCCCACTGTAGAGCTGAACCAGGCTGGCTCATTATACCCCACTGTAGAGCTGAACCAGGCTGGCTCATTATAGCCCTTTCCCACTGTAGAGCTGAACCAGGCTGCTCATTATAGCCCTTTCCCCCTGTAGAGCTGAACCAGGCTGGCTCATTATAGCCCTTTCCCACTGTAGAGCTGAACCAGGCTGGCTCATTATAGTCCTTTCCCACTGTAGAGCTGAACCAGGCTGGCTCATTATAGCCCTTTCCCACTGTAGAGCTGAACCAGGCTGGCTCATTATAGCCCTTTCCCACTGTAGAGCTGAACCAGGCTGGCTCAACATAGTCCTTTCCCACTGTAGAGCTGAACCAGGCTGGCTCATTATAGCCCTTTCCCACTGTAGAGCTGAACCAGGCTGAACCAGGCTGGCTCATTATAGCCCTTTCCCACTGTAGAGCTGAACCAGGCTGGCTCAACATAGTCCTTTCCCACTGTAGAGCTGAACCAGGCTGGCTCATTATAGCCCTTTCCCACTGTAGAGCTGAACCAGGCTGGCTCAACATAGTCCTTTCCCACTGTAGAGCTGAACCAGAACCAGGCTCATTATAGCCCTTTCCCACTATAGACTCATTGTAGCCCTTTCCCACTGTAGAGCTGAACCGGGCTGAACCAGGCTGGCTCATTATAGCCCTTTTCCACTGGCGAGCTGAACCAGAACCAGGCTCATTATAGCCCAGCCAGCCCCATTATATTGAGCCAGCCCTTTCCCACTATAGACTCATTGTAGCCCTTTCCCACTGTAGAGTGGGTGAATTCAGTAGCTGTGTAGCTACACTTATTCCAAAACTGCTCCAGGTGGCACAGACAAACATACAGACAGACAGAACCCTACACCCCCCTGCGTTTATTGCGTCTCGTATCCTGAGACAGAGACAGAGACGGAGAGACAGCTCACCTGCTTCCCGGCCCGGTCTCCGAAGTCTGGAGCGCCGTCTGAGCGAGGCGCCGGAGGAACATCGGCGCCAATTAAAATCCACTTTTCACAAAAGCTCAATAACCGATTCCCGCTGTTTAATAGCAATAAAGCAATCCGCAGGAGATGAGGGGGAGTGTAGAGGAGGAGGAAAATAGGAGGGGACGGAGGGGAAAGAAGTGAGGCGAGCGAGCCGAGAGGAACCGCGCGGGGAGGAGGGGGAGAACAAAATGGCGGCAGTATTGCGGCGGAATCGGTCTCCACGGAGATGGGGGGGGGGGGGGGGGGGGGCAGATGGAGTACAGAGTATTTCCCACAATGCCGTGTTTCTCACAGAGCTTTCTTCTGCTGGGCCGGAACCAGACCTGGGTCAGAAACACAATTGCTCTGGATTCAAATACTTTTCGGTGCTCGATTGATCTTGCCCGGTGCAATTGAGCCGACCAAGAGGACCAGAAGGTGGGGGTTTGCACTTTTTGAGAGTGCTTCATATACACCAGGCAAGCTCAGTAAAGCGTAGAAAAGTATTTGAGTCAAAAACAATTACGTATGGTGGAACCCGCTCCATCTCAAGGACAGCACGCCCCCATCCGCCAACCTCCAACCCCCAACAGTGGGGTCAGACCAGCGGGATCAGACCAGTGGATCAGACCAGCGGGCTCAGACCAGCGGGCTCAGACCAGATCAGACCAGCGGGCTCAGACCAGATCAGACCAGCGGGATCAGACCAGTGGGATCAGACCAGTGGATCAGACCAGCGGGATCAGACCAGCGGGCTCAGACCAGATCAGACCAGCGGGATCAGACCAGTGGGATCAGACCAGTGGGATCAGACCAGCGGGCTCAGACCAGATCAGACCAGATCAGACCAGCGGGCTCAGACCAGATCAGACCAGATCAGACCAGCGGGCTCAGACCAGCGGGCTCAGACCAGTGGGCTCAGACCAGCGGGATCAGACCAGTGGATCCGTCATTAGGCCCAATAGCAGTGGCGGGAGGTCCTGGAACTCGAAGGGGGGGGGGGCAATTAGACTGATAAAAACAAAACAAACATCAAGGACGTTCAATTAAACGTTTTACCCAGCAAGGGGGCACCTTCCACAGAGCAGGTCACCCTCGTCTGTCACAGCGACATCCCACCCAGGAACGCCAGAATTCCTTCTACCTCCCATCCCACCCAGGAACGCCAGAATTCCTTCTGCCTCCCATCCCACCCAGGAACGCCAGAATTCCTTCTGCCTCCCATCCCACCCAGGAACGCCAGAATTCCTATTGACTGCAAGCATGCGGAGAGCACTAAAACTATAACCATTTTTGCATTCTATTTTCCTTTAATGTACTTGGGTATAGCCTCTTTACACTTCTTATTCTCATACAGACTCAATGACTTTTGTCATTGAGACGCAGATTAAACCTCGTCCTGCAGTAGATTAAATTCCGCTTTGAATGGAGAAATTAGTGTCAATCTGTGTCTGTGAAAACAGCACTTTAGTGCTAAGAGAGTATTGTTAAGTCAAATCCCTTGTCTGTCATCAGACTTGGGCAATAAAAGGATTCTGAAACAGAGGTGGGCAGGGAAGGCCATACCATATCTGGTTTCCATGCCAACATTTACGCCATCTGACATTTTAGCTACGTTTCACGTTAAGCAAATTAATGAATGCCAAAGACTGTTTCTGCGTCCCCTTATGAAATATGTCAGTGTGGTCTGACCTACGAGTGAACCAGTGTTGGTGTGTAAAGCCAGTTAGCTCATTTAGCCAGAGTAATCAGTGGAAGCAGAAACCAGAAACACGCTGGCCCTCTGGGAGCGGAATTATTCAATAAGATCCTAGTAATAACACTCGGCCGGGAATGTGGGCTTCAGACGCTCCGGAGAAACTTCCGGACCACAGCCTGCGCACAGTCTGCGGAAATGTGAGCTATTCACCACTTTCTGAAGGTACTTTTGACTTCCACTCGCAGTTTCACATCAAAGCAATTCAGACGCATTCAGCACAATACCTTCCTCAAGGACACACGTCACAGCTGGTCACAAAGAGCGCCATTTTGTGTTTCTTTTCCACCCACACAAATTTCCCAATCCTCCCTCCTTCACTCCCTCCCTCCCTCCCTCACTCCTCTCTCTCTCTCTCTCTCTCTCTAGCTCTGGTCTACATTCAATCAGTCTGGTTTTATTGTTGCTCTCCTCATTCAGACCGCTTTAAGAACTAAGAAAAACAAACCCCATTGGCCACCTTGTCACTCTGTGCTACCCGCCAGTCCGTACTGCCATTCTCACAGAGCGGGCACCCGCACACTAGACACCCCCACACTACCCTCCTTTCAGACAGCGAGGCAAGGACTCTTGATAGCTCCAGTGTTCACGCCGTGTTTGTAAGCGTGTTCGCCAATGTTTGTGTGAATGGGCGCTTGAATGAAAGGGTAAGCGAGTCAGCCAGTGATGGTTTTAGCCAAAAATGTAGAGGCCAATGCCAGGAAAAAAGGAAACAGCCTCTCTCTTTCCCCCTCCCTCCCTCTCTCTATGCCTCTCTCTCTCTCTCTCTCTCTCTCTCTCTCTCTCTCAGAGAAGTCCCTTCCCAATCAGAGGCCATTGCCGGACATGCATGAAAACAAGGTCAGAAATTAATGTAAAAAGAGGGAGGCAGGGTGGAACAGCATTTCCAGAGCTGGGCCAACAAGCACGGAGGGAGGCATGATGGCTAGCGGAACAGCACTACCTGAGCTGGTCCAGCCAGTACAGAGGGAGGGGGTGAGGCTGGCAGAACAGCACTACCTGAGCTGGTCCAGCCAGTACAGAGGGAGGGGGTGAGGCTGGCAGAACAGCACTACCTGAGCTGGTCCAGCCAGTACAGAGGGAGGGGGTGAGGCTGGCAGAACAGCACTACCTGAGCTGGTCCAGCCAGTACAGAGGGAGGGGGTGAGGCTGGCAGAACAGCACTACCTGAGCTGGTCCAGCCAGTACAGAGGGAGGGGGTGAGGCTGGCAGAACAGCACTACCTGAGCTGGTCCAGCCAGTACAGAGGGAGGGGGTGAGGCTGGCGGAACAGCACTACCTGAGCTGGTCCAGCCAGTACAGAGGGAGGGGGAGAGGCTGGCGGAACAGCACAGCCTGGGCTGGTCCAGCCAGTGCAGAGGGAGGGGGAGAGGCCGGCGGAACAGCCCCATGCGGTGTTCACAGTCGTCATGAGTGCTGGTGGGAAAGTGTTGATGCTGCTCATGGGCAGATTTCTGCACACAACATTAAGCCCAAGTGCTCCACAGTCCCTGTGTAAATGTCATGTCCTTCAATAAAGACCTTAAATCGCAAATAACACAGTCTGCGCTGACGTTAAAGATCACCGCGGGCCGCCCGCTCCCTCCTTAAACTTTCAGCGAGAAAAAAAAATAAAAAAGCCCAGAACTTCATTATAAAAAATTAACCCCAGGTTAATTTCACAGCCCAACAACCGCCATCCAGGCAGATCGTTCTCGCCACGCCGGACACAGACGGTGAGCTCAGTCAGGACATGTGCACAGCCCAGGCCGACGGCCAGGACTGAATTATGACCCCCCCCCGAAACACTGACTCTGGAGTCTGAGGGGAGTTTAAACAGGGAACCCCAAAATCATAACTCTCACCAGTCTGCACGGCACAGCTGTATATTCCAAATCGATGAACAAAAACAAGCTCGCTCATTTGTCAAAAGGCTGCTTTTAAAGCCCGGACAGCCAGCCAATAAGCTCCTGCTGGTTAATCTTCTTAAAATAAACAGCCTTCAGATTCCTTCAGAGTATTATTATTATTTTTTTGCCGTTTCTGGCCAGCTATAATACAGCACAAATGAATCAATAAAATATGGAAGAAATATGGAAATAAATAGCCTCCATATGCATTTCGTGAACAGAGTGAGACGATCGGGCGTGAGTCAGTGTTCATCTGAAGCTCTGATCACATCAGGTCCTTCTCCTGTCCTCAGCAGAGAGGCAGAGAGGCAGAGAGACAGAGAGACAGAGAGGCAGAGAGGCAGAGAGGCAGAGAGCGCTTCACCTGTAAATAATTCAGACGGGTTCACGGCCGATCCAGACCCGTAGGATCAGTCTCACGGATCCGGCAACGCGAATAACGCTATTAATTTAATCATCCATCCATTATCTGAACCCGCTTATCCTGAACAGGGTCGCAGGGGGGCTGGAGCCTATCCCAGCATACATTGGGCGAAAGGCAGGAATACACCCTGGACAGGTCGCCAGTCTATCGCAGGGCACACACACCATTCACTCACACACTCATACCCACGGGCAATTTAAACTCTCCAATCAGCCTAACGTGCATGTCTTTGGACTGTGGGAGGAAACCGGAGTACGCGGAGGAAACCCACGCAGACACGGGGAGAACATGCAAACTCCGCACAGAGAGGCCCCGGCCGACGGGGATTCGAACCCAGGACCTCCTTGCTGCGAGGCGGCAGTGCTACCCACTGCACCATCCGTGCCACAATCATGAATCATGGATACTGAATAACTTACTAGTGTAGTCGGCGGAAAATCATAGCTAAATACATAGCAGAGCAGCCGACTATATTTTTGTCGATCAAAAGTTAAACAACGCTTCTCTGAGACAATGCGATTGTGTTTTCATGTAAGGGTGTCGGCCTCCAGACACAGGATAAGTTTCACACTACTTTTAATTCCCACTAGGTGTCGACCTGGAGAAGTGGGGCTGAATGAGAGATCTCTTCGTGGGCCCAATGTCTCTCACAACGCCCTTGGTCACAGGAAAGGACAATTTCACATGACATTACACTACAGTCATTTAGCAGACGCTCTTATCCAGAGCAACGTACAATAAAGTGCAAATCAGAACCAGGGACAAGGGCACTGAAGAGACCCTAGAGGAAGGTACAGTTAAAAATCCTGGAGTGATCGGTGAATTCTGGGAAGTTAAAATCGTTTGCTGCACTGGTTTGCTCTGCCTGGGGTTTCAGCGCACGCAAACAGGAGACGCACACGTCTGTTCACATCCTTAGCATCGTCCCGGTTTCAGCGTCTTTACTGCAGACACACAGTAATTCACTCACCCTGATGGGAGACGGTTCAGTGTGTGACAGAGTCTTTAAGAACATCCCGCCGGTCGTAACTCAAAGAACCGGGCGGATGAAACGCGTCTCGGCTGACTGTGGAGTTGTTGCGACCGTTACGGAGAAGTTCGTTAGAGACGTGTCCGCCCGTTCCCGGGATCCGCACCATTAGCGGGGCTGTGTACACTGCAAGCTCGGCTCATTAGTTACGTAGCATAGGCACAGTATAATACCAGGCCATGACTATGTTTACTTATCATGTGGGGGCGAGAGAGTCTTTATTGTGGGGTGTCTCGGTGGCGCAGCCTGTAGAGCACTGACCGCATGCTCATTGCGAGCCGCGACGTCGGCGGTTCGAATCCGACCGTCCGACATTTGTCGCATGTCTTCCCCTCTCTCTCGCTCCCATTCTTCCTGTCTCTCTATACTATACTGTCCAATAAAGCTGAAAAAGGCCTAAAAAATATCTTTAAAAAAAGAGTGTCTTTATTTCGGCTAATGCAGTTATTTTGTGAAAGTGTTTGAGCTTGTTCTACCAGCTTTGTGGGTGAAAGAGGTTTTGGCCTGAAAGAACAGTCTAGGGCCGGTATCATCAAATTGTGGCCCTTGGGGGCCGAGACCTGCTGGTTTCCCACCCTCCCTTTACCTGGGAGTCAGGTGTGTTCACCCTCCCTTTACCTGGGAGTGAGGTGTGTTCACCCTCCCTTTACCTGGGAGTCAGGTGTGTTCACCCTCCCTTTACCTGGGAGTCAGGTGTGTTCACCCTCCCTTTACCTGGGAGTGAGGTGTGTTTACCCACCCTTTACCTGGGAGTCAGGTGTGTTCACCCTCCCTTTACCGGGGAGTCAGGTGTGTTCACCCTCCCTTTACCTGGGAGTCAGGTGTGTTCACCCTCCCTTTACCTGAGGGGTGTGAAGAGTCTGGTCCATCAGTAGCACTAATTGTTCAGCTAATTATCCGGGAGTTTAGGAAACCAGGGCTGGATTTGGATTTGAGGGCCTTGGGTGTGTTCACTCAAATAACGTTTGTTTTGGATCCAAATACTTTTCCGTGCTCTTTTGGTTTTGCCTGGTGCGTTTGAGCCTGCAAGGAGTACCAGATGCCACGGGGCTTAATGCTTTCGGGATCATTTCATTCCTTCCAATACACCAGACACGCTTATTAAAATCAAATAAAAATTATTTGAATCCAAAACAAATACTATTCAGGTCTGGTTGGTCGTGTGCTTTTTTAAATTGTGAATATATACTTTTCTATATAGCTCTGCCACTTCCCTAAGACACACAGGCTCTAAACGTGCCCGGGTCTCCTTTTACCCGAGGAACGAGCTTCCCTGCCCTGTCTCCTGGTCCTGGGAGCCCCAGTTCATCTCCACACACTTCTACGTTTAATTTCAATTTCATATACAGAGCAATTTCTCCAAAGCAATCAAAGAACTGTAATGGTGTCACTATAATCCAACGTTAGATTTATAACGTTTAAACATTGCTTATTGTTCACGTTAGTGTTTTCAGTAATAAGTAATGTCATTATTTGAAATTACATTGAATTTATTTGTAAATGTAATTATATGGAGAGCCATCCTCTTTATAACCTGTAATGACCAATTAAAATGCGTTAATATATCATCTGAAATTAATTGTTTTGAAATTCCTTCATTAAAAATAAATTATAGAATGAATTAAAAATGCCAGGATTTTATCTGACGGCCCCCCAGACATTATTAATTAAAGCTTTTGTTAAGCCCTAAATTGATCGCCACATTTAACTCCATCAGAATTTTATTAATATTAATATGAACAATTCAATCGGCTCTTTTCTCTCTCAAACATAGCTGCATACATGCATACAGTCATACCAACATACCACCCACACACACACACACACACACATACACACACATTCTTAAATAAAGCCTAATGCTGATGTCACAATCACTACTGGTGGCGGAGTTCTAGAACACTGACTTGGAAAAAGTCAGTTGGAAAAAAACAAAAAAAACATTTATCGTTAATAAAATACATCACTCTTTAATGGGTCAAACACTGAAACACATTTAAAAAAACTCAAATGTCCTGATTCTGGTGCTTCTGCAAGTGGCCGCATGATCTTGTATGTTTATTCCTCGAGAGAGAGATGGATTTTGGTATATTCTCCTGATATGATTTTAAAAGATAATTTATTTCCGTTTCCGAGAAGGAGGTGGGGCTGTCCAGACTTGCTGGATCTGATTACGCCTTATAACGTATTACTCGGTTACCGAAATCTCACGTACTTACCCAGAAAACTAATGTAGCATTTCAGAAGTGCATCTGTGAGCAAAGCGAATGAGATATAACACAGCGCAAGTCATTTAACACTAATGTGTGCTGGACAGAAAAAAAAAAACAAAAAAAAAAACAGGCAGTAGTGAACAACTCAATTCCCACTCGCTGAAGCCAATTAACTGCAATGCTCAATATGAGAACCCCCTCTGGAGATATGGCTTCCATCAAATGACACTGCGGCAACATTAGTGAGGCTCATATTCCAGAACACAGCTGCACTAAGCAACCCTTATTTCCAGAAATACTCCGACCCCCCCCCCCCATCTTCATATTAGCAGGGGATGGAGGGGCAGGTGTCAATCACTTGTGAAGGCGACAGGTTCCACAGCAGCTAAGACGCAGCCGCTTTGTCGGACACAAAGCACACAAACTAACAGCCAGGCGCTAACACACTATGGTGCTAATGTGGTAGGCTGCCAACTTGCTTTGGCCCTAATGTTCCAAGGCTCTAGCCTGCTGTGGAGCTAACGTGCTAAGGCACTTAAGGTCCTGAGATGCTAATGTGCTATGGTGCTAAACATGCTACAGCACTAGCACTCTAAGGCTCTCGGAAGTCATGGAGCTAACATACTAAGAGCAGAATGCGCTAATGTGCTGAGGCGCTAACGTGCTATGGCGCTAACATGCCAAGGCACCAATGCGTTGCGGCGCTAACATGCTGAGGCGCTAACGTGCTATGGAGCTAACGTGCTAAAGCGCTCTCGCGCTGACGCATCAACCCCTGCTCTCCCCCCCCTCCCCCTCACTTTGCCGCTCGATCCCCCATCACTCTTTGCGCTCGATGTCTGCGTTCATTAGCATTAGCGTTTAGGCAGCAGCCATTAGCGTGGGGTCGTATATTTGGCGGCTGACGGCGTTCGCTCCCGGCCGGGGCGGTGGCGCCTTCACGCACGCCGGGGGGAGCGGTTTCATTAGAGGAGAGGGCCGCCGCACGCGGCCAAGTTCCCGCAGTGGTATTTATAGACGCTCCCTCGTAATATCTATAGACGCTCCCTACACCCCGTGCCAATCCCTCAGTGCGACTCCATACCTGCTCCATCTCTATCCAGCGCTGCTACTATTTATTTTATTATTATTATTATTATTATCTCTCTCTCTCTCACTCCACTTGGCAGCCTCTCTCTCCCACTCTCGTCTACCCACCACTTTCATCACATCCATCATAACTTCAGCCCGTGTCTCTCTCCTTTATTTTTTCCCAGTCCAGTTAATTTCCTCTCTCTCTCTCTCTCTGACATGTTTATATGGTGCAGATCTTTCTCTCTCTCCATCACTCTCCTCACTGTATCTCACACCTCTTCCCTGCCTCATTCTCCAACAAATGCTCTCTCTCTCCCTCTATCACACACGCTCACACACACACACACACACACACACACACACTCACACTCACACTCACACTCTCACACACACACACACACACACACACACACACACACACTCACACACACTCACACACACACACACACACACACACACACACACAGTCTCTTGTACTAAGATCAAGTTCAGATTCACTTTTCTTACATTGCCAAAGCCTTATCTGGAACTTAGACAGAACAAGAAAAAAAATGTTCTATTATTATTATTATTATTATTATTATTATTGATTATTTCTCTCCCACACACCAATTCAGATTCTAGTATGCTTTATTTGCACAGCGATTACATTTGTATTGCAAAATCATTAAAGTGCTTAACATAAATTAAGAACTTCAAAGTCTATCTCCCTCTGTCTCTCTCTCCATATCTGTCTCTTTCCCCATCTCCCTCTTTCCCTCCCTCCCTTTCTCTCAAACACTCTCTCTCTTCCTCTCTCTCCCTCTCTCTCTCTTCCTCTCTCCCTCTCTCTTCTTCTTTCTTCCTCTCTCTTCCCCCCCTCTCTCCCTTTCTCCCTCTCTCTCTTTGGCAGGAGGCTGCAGGCAGGTATATCTCACCTTGTCCCAGGCCTGGTGTGGGACAGTGGGGGGTGGGGGGTTTAGGGGGAGGTGTGTGTGTGTGAGTGTGTGTACAGTGTGTGTGTGTGTGTGAGTATAGTGTGTGTGTGTGTAAAGTGTGTGTCTGTGTGTGCGTGCGCGTAGAGTGTGTGTGTGTGTGTGTGTGAGTGAGTGTGAGTGTGTGTGTGTGTGTGTGAGTGAGTGTGAGTGTGTGTATAGTGTGTGTGTGTGTGAGTGTGTGTGTGTGTGTGTGCGCGTATAGTGTGTGTATAGTGTGTGTGTGTGAGTGTGTGTGTGTGTGAGTATAGTGTGTGTGTGTGTGTGTGTAAAGTGTGTGTCTGTGTGTGCGTGCGCGTATAGTGTGTGTGTGTGTGAGTGTGTGTGTAGTGTGTGTGTGTGTGTGTGTAGTGTGTGTGTGTGTGTGTGTGAGTGAGTGTGTGAGTGCGTGTATGTGTGTGTGTGAGTGAGTGTTAGTGTGTGTATAGTGTCAGTGTGTGTGTGAGTGTGTGTGTGTGTAGTGTGTGTGTGAGTGAGTGTGAGTGTGTGTGTGTGTGTGTGAGTGAGTGTGAGTGTGTGTATAGTGTGTGTGTGTGTGAGTGTGTGTGTGTGTGTGCGCGTATAGTGTGTGTATAGTGTGTGTGTGTGAGTGTGTGTGTGTGTGAGTATAGTGTGTGTGTGTGTGTGTGTAAAGTGTGTGTCTGTGTGTGCGTGCGCGTATAGTGTGTGTGTGTGAGTGTGTGTGTAGTGTGTGTGTGTGTGTGTGTAGTGTGTGTGTGTGTGTGTGAGTGAGTGTGTGAGTGCGTGTATGTGTGTGTGTGAGTGAGTGTGAGTGTGTGTATAGTGTCAGTGTGTGTGTGAGTGTGTGTGTGTGTAGTGTGTGTGTGAGTGAGTGTGAGTGTGTGTGTGAGTGTGTGTGTGTGTAGTGTGTGTGTGTGTGTGTGTGAGTGAGTGAGTGTGTGTGTGAGTGTGTGAGTGTGTGTGTGAGAGTGTGTGTGAGTGAGTGAGTGTGTGTGTGTGAGTGTGTGTGTGTGAGTGAGTGAGTGTGTGAGTGAGTGAGTGAGTGAGTGAGTGAGTGAGTGTGTGTGTGTGTGTGTGAGTGAGTGAGTGAGTGAGTGAGTGAGTGTGTGTGTGTGTGTATATATATTCACACACAGCTCCATACGCTGAGATAAACTACACTCACACACACACACACACACTCTCTCACACACACACACACACATAGCTCCATACGTTGAGATATACTACACACACACACACACACACACACACAGGGCTGTTGTCCTTGTATCCCTGTGTCAGGGGCAGTGCTGTTACTGTAGAATTTAATAACAGAAGCATCTCTGGGAGTCAGCTGGGACCCAGGACTTACTCTATGGTATGGGACACGCGCCATGCAGCCAGTGAATGTCATTTTGCCTGGAATAGATCACAGCCGCCCTCTTAAAGAAGAGAGAGGCGGTTTGTAATGAGGCGGAATGAGCTAGAAGTTGTAATCTAATATTCATTCAAACGAGGGTCAATCATATTTCATGGGTGTGTGTGTGTGCGCGTTGGTGCGTGTGTGCATGTGCGTGTATGTGAGAGTATGTATGTGTGTGTGTGGGTGTGTGGGAGTGTGTGCGCGTATGTGTGTGCGGGTGTGTGGGTGTGTGTGTGTGTGGGTGCATGTGTGAGTGTGTGCACGTATGTGTGCGCGGGTGTGTGAGTGTGTGTGTGTGTGTGTGTGTGTGTGTGTGTGTGTGTGTGTGTGCGCGTATGTGTGTGCGGGTGTGTGGGTGTGTGTGTGTGTGTGTGGGTGTGTGCGCGTATGTGTGTGCATATGTGTGTGTGTGTGTGTGTGTGTGTGTGTGTGTGAGAGAGAGAGTATGTATGTATGTGTGTGTGCGTGTGTGAGTGTGTCTTTTTCCTCCATAACTGTACCCAGGTCCTGCTGACCCACTGTGGGGCTCCAGTTTAAGGCCTGTGTGGTCTGTGTGGTCTGTGTGGTCTGTGTGGTCTGTGTGGTCCAGTTCTCCGTGAATCCCTCTTTATTTGTTCAGCTCCTGAGCCACAACTTGCTCTGCTCTCCTGTCGGTATCTGATGAAGTGCTGGACGCACAGCAAAGGCTCTGAGTGTAAAAGCTACTGGGCATGAAACCAGAAGGTTGCAGGTTCAAGTCCCAGGTGAGCTTTTGACTGCTGATTTTCAGCAAGGTGCTGCTTAACCTGAACGACCTCAGTAAACATCCAGCGTATCTGTGCAGAGAAACACTGTGCAACGGGCATCTGTGCTGTGGGAGGATGAAAGTAGGGAGAGAGGGAGAGAGAGAGAGAGAGAGAGAGAGGGGGGAGGAGGGAGGGGGAGAGGGAGAGAAACAGGGAGAGGGAGGGATAGAGGGGAGAGGGAGAGGGAGAGAGAGAGAGAGAGGGAGAGGGAGGGAGGGAGAGAAATAGAGGGAGGGATGATTGAAGGAGGGAGGGTAGGAGGGGAATGGTGTTGCTGCTATGTGAAACACACACACACACACACACACACACACACGTCACAGTAAACCCCCCTGCAAAGTAAAAAAAAAGAAAACCCAACATTGACATTCTACTGCCAGCTGCTCAACCTGCAAAGATCTGTTCACCTTTAACCTTTCAAAACATCCGCCTGAAGCCAAGCGTACACAACACCTGACTCTGGAGGTGGAGCGCGATCGTGTTCCTTCAGCTTGACCCCTGCCCCCCGCAGACCAGGGGGTAAATCTCCTGCCAGACCAGGGGGGTAAATCTCCTGCCAAACCAGGGGGGTAAATCTCCTGCCAGACCAGGGGGTAAATCTCCTGCCAGACCAAGGGGGTAATCTCCCATTCAGGGTAAATTCAGCATTTGAACAGCAGGGCGGGCGATCTCACCTTGTCTTAGGGGACGTGGGTTAACCATTCCTCGTGCTTCTCAAACGTTATTAGGTAAGCAGCGATTTCCTGTGACAAAGAGGAGAGACAGAGAGAGACAGAGAGAGAGAGAGAGAGAGGGGAAAAGCTTAAATTCCAGGCGCACATAATCCTTGTTCAAAGGCACACATTTCAAAGAGCGACATTAAGAGTAAAATTGTCCGAAAAGAAGAACGGTTCTTTGCGTTTGTTTTCTCGTTAAAGAGCGCAGAGAGGGGGAGAGGGGGGGTGAGAATGTGCTCGTTGACATTCGCTCCCTGAGAGAGAGCGGAGAAGAGCGAATCGAATTTCGTCTGAAGCGGCCGGAGGGGGCGGGGCTTGGAGCGCTTCCCAGCAGCCTCGGCGGGAGAGACCGGCGGGGAGGTCGCCGCGGCGACGCACCCTGACCCTCCAGACGGATCGATCCCCCGATAACACCGACCCCAGCCACGGCCCTCACTCACGCCAAGACCCCCCTGACCTCTCCCTGTAGCAGCCGGAGATTCTGCACACACTCAGGGAGTGTGAGGAGGGGGGGTGGAGGGCAGGAGCGTGGGGGGTGGAGGGGGGGGTGGAGGGCAGGAGCGTGAGGGGGGGTGGAGGGGGGGGGTGGAGGGCAGGAGTGTGAGGGGGGGTGGAGGGGGGGGGTGGAGGGCAGGAGTGAGTGAGGGGGGGGGGTGGAGGGGGGGGGGTGGAGGGCAGGAGCGGAGGGGGGGGGGGTGGAGGGGGG
The DNA here is from genome assembly GCF_963514075.1 of Conger conger. Lineage (NCBI taxonomy): Eukaryota > Metazoa > Chordata > Actinopteri > Anguilliformes > Congridae > Conger > Conger conger. The sequence continues at coordinate 49,172,767 of NC_083769.1, read as the reverse complement.
GTGGAGGGCAGGAGCGGTGAGGGGGGGGTGGAGGGGGGGGGGTGGAGGGGGCAGGAGCGTGGGGGGGTGGAGGGGGGGGTGGAGGGCAGGAGCGTGAGGGGGGGTGGAGGGGGGGTGGAGGGCAGGAGCGTGGGGGGGTGGAGGGGGGGGTGGAGGGGCAGGGAGCGTGGGGGGGTGGAGGGGGGGGTGGAGGGCAGGAGCGTGGGGGGGTGGAGGGGGGGGTGGAGGGCAGGAGCGTGGGGGGGGTGGAGGGGGGGGTGGAGGGCAGGAGTGTGAGGGGGTGGAGGGGGGGGTGGAGGGCAGGAGCGTGGGGGGGTGGAGGGGGGGGTGGAGGGCAGGAGCGTGGGGGGGTGGAGGGGGGGTGGAGGGCAGGAGTGTGAGGGGGGGTGGAGGGCAGGAGTGTGAGGGGGGGGTGGAGGGGCAGGAGTGTGAGGGGGAGTGAGGCAGGAAGAACTCATCACGGCTTCAGAACGCTCTCACTACTTCTCAGAGCGATGCTTGGAGCAGAGAGATAATAACAGCAATAACAACAGAAATGTTTCCTCAGCGCAGAAACGGAGCAGTCGCCGGGCAACCCCACATCAATCGCAGCTTCGATCCAGACGCAGCGCCCTGCCGGAAGAACGGGGGACTCGGTCTGGGGTACGAATCGGCCGGAGACTGACGCCATTGCCCAGGGCTTCTGAAGACCCTGTGATCGATAACGTCTCACTTCTCCTCCGTCATCTTCCGAAGCATTCCTGATGCGCTGATCGCGGTTAAGGAGCACCGCCGTTGACTGGTCATTTGGACTGATGAAACGCATCTGTTGATTGGTTATTTAGGGTG
>NC_083769.1:49161232-49171739 GCF_963514075.1 Conger conger | reverse complement strand
TCAGGGTCGGTGCATGGAGCGTCTGTCTAAATGGGTGACTCGTGACCTTTGCCCTTTGCCCTGAGTGTGCATACGGGGGGGGGGTCCAGCCAAAGTGTGGTCCTCTGTGCTGGGGGAACTGAAAAAACGCACGTCTCTGTTCCCGGTGGGAGACACAATGCTGGCACGCTTCCAGACTGGAGGGCCCCATGATGGCTCTGTTTCCACATGTGGCGTCTGTATTTCAGGGCCTCTGCTCGTCAGATAACACATTAGCGGGGTTAGCGGTGGTGCGGAGACACCTGCTTAGTGCCATAATGGGGCGCCCCCCCCCCCCCCCCCCCCCCCCCCCCCCCCGTGCTCTCTCCCCCCCCGTGCTGCAGTCATTAGGGGGAACCCCGATATCGATCCAGAGGACCGTTTAATTTTCCCCCTCCGAGCCCGGACAGCCAGGTGATCAGGAGCTCAGAGTCCTTCATCCGGAGCGTAAAGACACAACCTCCCCCCACCCTTAAACACCACCTCTTGTCTCATTAACCACGGGGCGCTGTACAGCAGAGAAAGTGCTCAAACCGCCTCACATCTCGTGCTTGAACAAATAAACACACACAAACACACACAAACACACACACTCGCAAACACACACACAAACACACACACACACACACACACATACTAATGAAGCCAGCGACTGGAGAAGGGTTTGCCGCCAGGGTGGGAACGGTGCCTGGAGCAGCCATGTTGTGGGGGCTCAGGGTGAGCGCTCTGTTGTGTGTGGGTGCCAGGACTGTCTTCTTCAGCGGAATTGAAACTGCTCTTGGAGACGGAGAGAGAAAGAGTGGGGTTGAGATAGAGAGGGAGAGATAGAGAGAGAGAGAGAGAGAGAGAGAGAGAGACAGAGAGAGAGAGAAAGAGTGGGGTTGAGATAGAGAGGGAGAGATAGAGAGAGAGAGAGAGAGGGAGAGAGACAGAGAGAGAGAGAGAGAGACAGAGAGAGAGAGAGAGAGACAGAGAGAGAGAGAGAGAGAGACAGAGAGAGAGAGAGAGAGAGAGAGAGAGAGAGAGACAGAGAGAGAGAGAGAGAGAGACAGAGAGAGACAGAGAGATAGAGAGAGAGAGAGAGAGAGAGAGAGACAGAGAGAGAGGCATGTTGCATTATCAGTTGCCCAGCTGCACCTGGAGAGCCCCTAAATCAATCTCCTCTGTAGGTCATAGATCACATTTGTCTGGAGCGGGGTGTGTGGATGTGTTTACCCCAGCGGGGACAGGGCTGGTAACAGCCAATCACAGCGATCCGCTGCGCTGTTCATCTCCACACACGACCCCTGACCCTTCCCGCCGTCTCCCTGTCAATCAACCGCGGTCGGGTGGGAGAGACGGAGTGGGCATGGCATCGGGTCAAACGCTCCGAGAACGTTCCCCACGCCGAGATTTCACCTGCATCTTTCCCGCCTACACAAAACTCTGTTGGAATAATCACACCCCATTCCCACCCTGCCCAGAATAATCTCACCCCATTCCCACCCTGGACTGGAATAATCACACCCCATTCCCACCCTGGATTGGAATAATCTCACCCCATTCCCACCCTGGACTGGAATAATCTCACCCCATTCCCACCCTGGACTGGAATAATCTCACCCCATTCCCCACCCTGGACTGGAATAATCTCACCCCATTCCCACCCTGGATTGGAATAATCTCACCCCATTCCACCCTGCACCGGAATAATCTCACCCCATTCCCACCCTGGACTGGAATAATCACACCCCATTCCCACCCTGGACTGGAATAATCACACCCCATTCCCACCCTGCACCGAATGTCATCAGCGCTTGTCTAACCCAAGCCAGCATTTCCCGAATGTTAAATGAATAACAATAACAATAATAATAACAACAATAATTATAATAAAACCTCCCCTGCTGTGACAGGGATGGTATGCGTAGGCACGCAACGAGCAGCTAATCCCAGACACGAGTGAACGCCGTCGACAGAGACGCAAATTAAACGCTTTTCCCCTCCCAACTTTAATTAAAACGAAACAACAGCTCAAAACTCCGGGATGAGGTAGGCAGGCAGGCAAAGGGATAAACAGAAATTGGCAATTGGGGTGAGGTTGGCAATAAAGAACAGGAGAGAGAATAGTCTAGATGAGCAAACATGGAATTATGACCTGCTTATAAATGCTTAATACAGCATTAGTAACTAGCAGTATAAATCACCGATATATACAAGCGCTGCTTCAGAGTTAACGACTGGTAATAAATGCATTATTAACGGAAGCAAGGTTGTCAGAAGACAAGGTACAAGGTCACAAAATGCGCTTTTGTGAGCGGAATATGATTTGCATCGCACAAGCGCGCATTAAACAGTGCGCAAGATTCAGTAAGCATTGTCCCTCAACTTTGACTAACAATTAGAAGAGTACGAGTCATTTAGTTTCTCCATAAACGCAGACTGACGAGTACAGAGACTGCGGAAACTTCGCCATCACCAAGTGAAGAAAACGTGGAAAGCTTGGCTTTACTTGCAAGTCAAAGTAAGGACAAATTGATTACAGGCTTGTGTGTGAAATTTTCTGTCTAGACACCAAGTTCCTCCGCTATAAAAATGCAGAAAACATCTCCCTTTTCACTTCAGAGAAAGTAAACACTCCAACAGTCTTTATTCCTCAAAAGGCAGACGTGCTTGCCAGGATAAAATGGGTTTTTGGTTTTGTTTTTTTTTGGTTTTTTTTGGACTGTATGTTTACAATGGATCCAGCGGCAAACTCAAACTCTGCAGACTCTCCGCCCGCTGTTCCCATCAGCCTCAGGGGCTCCAGACCAGGGCTGTTCAGTCGGTCTGAGGTTCCGCCCCTAACAGGAGCTGAAGAGACAGCTGATGGGGTCAGAGCGGCCCCCCCCCCCCCAAACACACAAAACTGCAGTTTACTGCACAACCTTCACAGAACAGCCCCCCCACCCCCCAACCCCCTGCATGCGTAACGAGTTAGAGATTCACCGGAGTCTGAGGTAGGATCTGAACCCTAGCCAAGGGCAACGACGCTATTCAGAATTCAAGGGTTACGTTACATTACATTACGAAGCATTTAGCATCGCTCTTATCCAGAGCGATGTACAACGGAGTGCACACCGAACACAGGAACAAGTGTGAAGAGGACCCTAGAGGAAAGTGCAGTTCTGAGTCCTAACGTGACCATAAAGATACAGGGTTATGTCATCAGGAAGAGGTGTTGTGGTAACCTGCTATGAGTGTTCGCTTCACTGTGCTTTTACTGCCGAACTAGCCAAACTACCCCTGTTACACACACACACACACACACACACACACACACCAGCCCCACAGGCTACAGAATGGCTCGCTTGTGAATATCTGCCGGTCCACTAGGGGGCGATGATCCGGAATCACCGCACTCAGCCCTGCTGCCCGCCCTTTGACCCGACCGTGTCCACGGCACACACCAGCCCGTCTCACCCCTAACCCGTGTCCTATGCCCCGGCAGGGGTGAGTGGAGGGAGAGGCGTAATCCCTTCCCCGCCCAAATCCCGCTCAGCACCCCCCAAACACAGAGCGACCTCATCCTCTCTAACACCCTCCACTCTCCCAGCTGGTTTTCCACAACGTTCCCCTCTTTGGACACCTCTGAGGAAGTCCGGTTTAAACTCCCGCCGCGCCGGAGTGTGGAGTTCAGCGGCTGTATCAGCGCACGGGCGCGTTCAGCCCCAACGCTCCCGGGAAACCGTGTGTTCAGTACCTGCACACAAACACCGCACCTGCGCCGTAAATAACTCCTACAAACAAAAGAGATATATTTGGGCGTTGTGTTGGGATTGGAGAGAACGCTCTCAGCGTTAGTGGGGGAGGGAGCGGAGCTGGCGGATTCTCGCTGGTGTGTGAGTGATGTCAGAGAGCTCTGTAGCACCAAGCAGCACGCCTGTTTCACGCTATCTTACCTGTGAGACGAGGGGGGTGACGGAGAAACGAGGAGAGAGAGAGAGAGAAACAGAGAAAGAGAGGGAAAGAGCGTAATTGAGGCAGAGACAGAGAGAACGAGACAGAGGGAGAGAGAAATAGACGGACAGCAGGATTAAGAGAGACAGAAAGAGTGGAAGACCTTAAGATAGTTTTACATGAAAATAACTCTGAGAGTTTCTTGGGCTTTTGACACGACAGCCCTCAGCTGGTCAGTTTGCATCAGCGTCTCTGTGTGACTGCAGGACTGCCGTTATGGAGAGGGGAGACAGACAGAACTGAGAGAGAGATGGAGTGATATAAAACAGGATCATGGAGGAGAGAGAGAGAGAGAGAGAGAGAGAGAGAGAGAGCCTGAGACAGTTAGTGACAAATCTACATATTCATTAGTATTGTTGTTGTTCTTTTATTATTATTACTTTAATTAATAATTATATTATAATAATTTTATTATAACAGTATTTATTTTTTCTGAATCTGAAATGCTCATTATAAAAGTAGCATTAATTATTGTTCATGTTTTACTTGTACTTTTATACACACTGTATGTATGTTTCATGTTTGCTTTGGCAATATTTACAATGTATTTTCAGCAAATAAAGTTAATTGATTGATTTGTGCTGGGCTGGACTGGACTGGACTGGACTGGGCTGGGCTGGGCTGGACTGGACTGGGCTGGACTGGACTGGACAGGACTGGACTCAACTGGACAGGACTGGACTCAACTGGACTAGACTGCTGAGACGTAAGGAGATGAGGTAACTCTGACAGGATTGGATAGCCCTGATTGGATAGCCCTGATTGGATAGCCCTGATTGGACAGCCCGTCTCCCTGTAAACACCAGCCCGGATCAGGACTGCTGAGCGCGCTCAGTGACTGCGAATCCAGGGAGGAGACTGATGAGGGGGCGGGGCACAATCAGCGTTCCCACGGAAACGTCTCCAGATTGACAGCCGGCAGAGGCCGGTTTATTTGAGAGCTGTGATCGGGGCCCACGCTGGACTGGAGGGAGGGAGGGGGGTATGCCCCCCCGCTGAATGAATGAGTGAATGAATGAGTGAATGAGTGAATGAATGAATGAATGAGTGAATGTGTGAATACAGAGCAGCTCATGCCCAAAGCCTCAGAGCCGTATGTGTGGAATAAATAAACGCACCGCGCGATAGCGTTAGCGTCTTCACAGCCAAAAGCACCGGACGGGGAGAGAGAGAGACTGTCAACAACACATCAGCCAGTTACTTATTTATTATTGTGTGTATATCGTATGGCATACATGCTGTATTATGTGCATGTTGTTGTTTTTGTTTATGCTGTATTTGTGTAGAAGATGTGTACATTCAATTCACATCAGTTTTATTTGTATACTGAGGGCTGTCTCAAAGACACTTTACAGAGGAGCAGAACAACAAACACCAGACCTGAACCCCCAAAATAGCAAGCACGTAAAAGAGGTAGGTATCAGTTAGGTTGTAGAGTTTAGGTTGGAGGCTTTTCTTTAAGGCGGTTTGTTCTCTGTGAGATTCTCTCCGGCAGCACGGGGCACGTCACGCCAGTAAAGCGCTGCGAGACTGAAGCTGAGAGAGCCGCTCTGACACACACACAGAGCACACACTGAAACACACGGGTGAGAGCTGACAGGAGTCAGACACGCCGAGACGTTATCACAGCGAGTGAGAAACACGCCATGCAGGAGCCTTCACCAGGGCTACGGGAGTGAGAGAGAGAGAGGGAGGGAGAGGGAGGGAGGGAGGGAGGGAGAGAGAGGGAGAGAGGCAGAGGCAGAGAGGGCAAGAGTTACACCCACAGCACCACGAGCGGAAGATGTGAAACGTACACGAAAGATTGAGCTGTCAGCCTGGGGAGGCAACAGATAGGGAGAGAGGGAGGGGGGGGGAGAGAGAGAGCGAGAAAGAGAGGGAGGGAGGGAGGAAGGGGGAGGGAGAGAGAGAGAGAGAGAGAGAGAGAGACAGATGCAAGCCTTAAACTCACCACAGGGATAGTCAGGTCTGCTCCAATTACCAGAGTAAAATAAAGTGGATTTTAATAAAGTGCTGAAACAGAGTCCCATCTCTTACACTGAGGGAACCCCTCCCTTCCTCTCTCCATCCCGCCTCCTCTCCTCCTCTCTCCTCATCTCCTCATCTACCTTCTCTTCCAATTCCTCCATGGAATTACCCGATATGATTTTGAGTCTAATGTGCTGGACTACAGAGCCAAAAGAACAGAAATTCTACCAACTGTCCCAAATGCTGATGGACTGCACTGCATATCCACTGCATATCCACTGCATATCCACTGCATGTCCCTGCATGTCCCTGGATGTCCCTGCATGTCCACTGCATGTCCCTGGATATGGTGTCCTGCCATCGTTCTATTACTCATGGCCAGTGTGTGCGGTGACAGGTCAGTGCTGCCCCCTGCAGTCTGGGAGGTCATCAGCGCCACGGACAGCAGCAGCAGTTCCCCTGACAGCAGCTCAGAGCTGACTGAGCGGATGAGTGGAACAGGGCCAGTCACACTGTTTGTTGGTTTTGGGGATGAACTGTGTTGACATCTGTCCGAGCTGTTTGCGCTGCTTGAGCTCCAAAGACAAATTAATCAGCTAATTGGCCAGTTCAACGTTTCTGCCATACATCTCGCACGAGCCAACGGTGATGAAGTAAAACAATACATTGAGAGTCACACAGACATGGTCGAATCTGAAAATAATAAAAATGCCAAATTCCAACAGTATTCCATCCCTCCGCCCTCTGCCCTCCCGGAACGTTGCACTCGGCAAACTCCGGCAGAGAGGGAATTGGGAATTATTTATTTACCAGATAAGATTTTCCTCTCTCGTCAGCAGAAAAACAACAGCCTTCCTTCTCTGTAGAGAGACAAAGAGCCCAATGTTCTGTGAAATCAGGGGTCACAGGGAAGCTAGTGATGTTAAACGGCAAGCGCAAGGTTTCGGGGGGGGACGAGGGGGGTGAAACAAAAATGAAACAAATCCCCCGTCAGACCCTGAATTAATTAGAGCTGAAACTCAAACACTGAAGGAAGAAAGAGAATAATGGTATTTGTCTTTTCTTTGGGGGGGGGGGGCTTTAGGGAGAGAGAGAGAGGGGGGGGGAGAGAGAGAGAGAGAGAGAGAGAGGGAGAGAGAGAGAGAGAGAGAGAGAGGGGGGGAGAGAGAGAGAGAGAGAGAGAGAGGGAGAGAGAAAGCAAACACGCTTGGCGTTAATAAACCATCAAAGCCGGGAGCACATAAGATCCAGCGTGCAGCACTGTGACTTCCACACGCTGTTCTCTGCTGGGCGTTTCATCGTAGCGCAGAGCCGGCTGATCTTACACAGGCGCGCTGCTGTGGGCTAGAAGCATCCGGAACACCGCATTGCCCTGGTTTATCGGGAGCGTTTGGCTCCAGACCCTGCCTGTTGAGCAGAGGGGGTGGCGTTTGGGTGTGACCCCAGATAAACACACGCCCTGTGAAGTGTAGGGGGGGTTACAGAAAGGTCGCTGGCGGTTCTAGTGCAGCAAGACGCTGTGTGAGTCCTTGATAAACACACAACATGACTTACTATACGCAGGGACTGTGCAATGCCTTTGGCCAGTGGTCACATGACTGTCTTAAGCCTTTCAGTCTTGCACTAACATTATATGTTTATCCAAAGCAATTTACAGTTGATTAGACTAAGCAGGGGACAATCCTCCCCTGGAACAATGTGGGGTTAAGAGACTTGGCCCAACAGCTGAGCAGATCTTATTGCGCAAATAAGATTTACGATCTTTTTTTTTTTTCTGTCAAGTACATAATATTAGCTTGTTTAAAGTTACTGTTTGCTTGGTAAGTGAAATTATCTTATCCCATTAAATCTCAAAATGAGTGGATTGGCAATATTTTCGCCTAATTTAGCTGAAAAGTAATAGAGCAAAGATTTGAAGTCCAGGTATAAGACAAAAATACTTGTTGAGACAGACATATTTTTTTTATTTTTATAGTTTAGGGGTGGCTGTGGGGTGTCAATAGACAAGGCTAATCATCCAAACTGAAAGTGATATCCCGGCGGACTCTGCCCAGATTAGCACGTTAGCACGTTAAGAGGGGGGCCCTTCAGCCGACTGCATGAGTCATCCTCCATCACAGGGAGCCGGGGCTGCCTCTCATCTCCCGCCGGAGAGGATGAGGGGTCATTTCAATTCAACCCCACAAGCCTCAGAGACAGGCAGGAGCCCCGCCCGCTTCCCAATGGGATTCTGGGAAAGGTGCTGCCATGGTGACACGCAGACGGAGGGATGAGTGAGTGTGTGTGTGTGAGTGTGTGTGTTGTGTGTGTGTGTGTGTGTGTGTGTGAGAGTGTGTGTGTGGAGAGTGTGTGTGAGTGTGTGTGTGTGTGTGTGTGTGTGAGTGTGTGTGTGTGTGTGTGAGTGTGTGTGTGGAGTGTGAGTGTGTGTGTGGAGAGTGTGTGTGGAGTGTGTGTGTAGTGTGTGAGTGTGTGTGGCGTGTGCGTGGTGCGTGTATGTGTGTATGTGTGTGTGAGAGTGTGTGTGTGTGCGTGTGTGTGTGAGTGTGTGTGTGTGTGAGTGTGTGAGTGTATGTGTGGAGAGTGTGTGTGTGTGTGTGTGAGTGTGTGTGTGGAGGAGTGTGTGTGTGTGTGTGTGTGAGTGTGTGTGTGTGTGTGAGTGGAGAGTGTGTGTGTGTGTGTGCGTGTGTGTGCATGTGTGTGTGTGTGTGTGTGTATGAGTGTGTGTGAGTGTGAGAGGTGTGTGTGTGTGTGCGTGTGTGTTGTGTATGTGTTGTGTGTGCGAGTGTGTGTGTGCGTGTGTGAGAGTGTGTGTGTGTGTTCCATAGTGCACATACTGAACCAAATCCCCCTTCCTGGCCCTTGACGCAACACCCCCCCCCCCTGCACTGCCCCACTCTAATTACACATATTTAACATTTAGCCCAAGGTCCTATGCAGATGTGACCTGCTGAGACAGGGTGAATCACACAGGAAAAACCACAAGCCACAAGGAGGGAGAGAGGAGAAGGGGAGAGAGAAGAGAAGGGAGAGAGAGAGAGGAGGAGGGCGAGAGAGGGGTACAATGTGTACAATTTGACCCCATTAATCAATTAATCACACCAATTATGGAGAGTTGACATTGTAACAGAGGCATCCTTCACCTTGGTTACTGCTGGGGTTGGTGCACAAACACAACAAACAGCCCCCCCTCACAGCATCGATCTGCCCCCTGAGACAGCCCCAATCCCCCCCCACCCCCCCCCCCCCCCGCCCTGAGACAGCCCCGACCACCGACCCCCCCCCCCCCCCGTCCGCCACCAGGTCAGCTTGACCTCCTGACAACACCGTGAATAAATTCTGCCATCGACACCATCAGGACAAAATGAGGGTTGAGGGCCATTGCTCACAATTCCTCAAAACATTCACCTGGACAAACATTCCCCTGGACAGACAGACCTGGTGTCCACAGAAATATTCAGAGAGTAAACAGGCACATCCCGTCATTTAAGCCCCATGTGAAGCAGTATGACACCCAACCTCATCACGGCAGTTAAACCCCTCTCCCTGCGTCTCTCTCTCCCTCTGTCTGTCTGTCTCTCTCTCTCTCCCTCTCTCTCTCCCCGTCTCCCTCTCCCTCTCTGTCTCTCTCTCTCTCTGTCTCTCTCTCTCTCTCCCTCTCCCTCAGTCTGTCTGTCTCTCTCTCTCCGTGTCTGTCTCCCTCTCTCTCACACACACACACACACTCGCTCTCTACCTCTCTGTCTCTCTCACACACACTCTCTCTAATCTCTCTCTCACACACACACACACACTCTCTGTCTTTCTGTCTCTCTCCCTCTCCCTCTCTCCCTCTCCCTCTCCCTCTCCACTCTCTCCTCTCCACCTCCCTCTCCCCTCCCTCCCTCTCCCTCTCCCCCCTCCCTCTCTCTCTCTCTCTCTCTCTCCATGGTGCTCTGTCTGGGCCGGGTTCCCCCCCGTCTCTCTGAGAGCGTGCAGCTCGCCCGTTCCCCCCGATCCGCTGGACCGGCCCGCAGAACCTGCTCTCCATTACAGGGCTGTTCCGGGCAGTGAGAGCGCTAAATCTTCCCGGAGACAGCAGCTGTTTTTACACGCCTCGGCGTTGTACTACATCTAAGTGACTGCCCTGCCGGTGAAGGGATATAAATGCCAACAGCGGGAGACGGTGTTATATAAGATTTAGAAAGCACACGCGGATGGCGTTTCCTAAAGCTTCCCTGGTCATGGACTTTCCCAAGATTCCCCACGGAGTTGTCCCTGGTTCTATTCTTGGAGCTGTGCGTGTAAACGTTCGGGAAGGAGGAGACACGCTCTCCTCTGTCTCTCTCTCTCTCCGGTCACGGGAAACTGTCCCCTTCCTTTATCACCAAGGTGACCGCGCGGAGCCATGAGCACGGACACGGAATGGGCAGAACTTAACGTCACGGAACATGCGTTGTGCGTGCCAGGGGAGCCCCGTCTGTGTCCCACTCCCGACACGCAGAACACACGTGCCATACGGAGGTCTCCTCTGACACGCACATCCCGCGCCACTCACCCCGTGCAG
>NC_083769.1:49148732-49153732 GCF_963514075.1 Conger conger | reverse complement strand
GCAAACTGCTATGCTACTTCATCACCGCTAGCCAGCAAACCGCTATGCTACGTCATCACCGCTAACCAGCAAACCGCTATGCTACCTCATCACCGCTAACCAGCAAACCGCTATGCTACCTCATCACCGCTAACCGGCAAACCGCTATGCTAAGTCATCATCGCTAGCCAGCCTACCGCTATGCGACGTCATTGCCGCTAACCAGTGTACCGCCAAGCTACTGCATCACCGCTAACAATCCTTACTGCTATGAGGGAGCGTCACTGCTAACCAGTCAAAACGCAGCGCACAAGGTGGAAAGTGTGCTCAGAGGGCCAGGCATGGAACACAACCAGGACTACCAACCACAGCCCCTGTCCCATCACATTACATTCACACTGGCTCTTCATTTAAAACTAAGCGTTACACAGATGAATTTTTCAGCACCGTGACCCCGGGCAGTCCAAGCACGCTCATTCGCAATGACTTTGACTTTATTCTTGTGTCACAGATTAACCTCTGCCTCTCGCACGCCTCCATTTGTCAACTTCACCGGACAAAAGAAAGAAATGAAGAGGAAATCATTCACGCCAAGTGTGCCTAGGGATTCATTTTTCACATGCTTTCATCTATTGGAAATAATGGAAAAAAATATTTTCTCAATCAAAGGAAATCAAAAACCAGCTACTTATGCATAATTATAAGGCAACCACTTTGATTTCAGCTATAAAAGGTACTTTCATGGAACTTAAGTTTATTGCATGGTACTTACTGATATTATTTCATAGTACTTACCTCAGAAGTTAATAGTTACCTGAAATTTTACTTAAGTTACCCAAGTACCTATATTTACCCAGTAAATATTAGGTAATTAACAGGCTGTGATATAAAGGGTCACCGAATTATCTTTTTCTCAACTGAAGGAAAATTGAATGGTGTCTTTTCTTCTGTGGTTTGTGAGGAAGTCCTCCCTGATGCCAGAGCGGAGGACTGTGGAGGAAGTGGATCATTGTAATGTGTCTGTGCATTACAGTTTTACTGCTACTGCCACACGGAGCCCACAGAGAGCTGGGCCACGATCACACCTGTCCGACCAGAACACGGCGTATGGGCCAGCACGGTGTGTGTGCGTGTGTGTGTGTGAGAGAGTGTGTGTGTGTGTGTGTGTGTGTGTGTGAGAGTGTGTGTGTGTGTGTGTGTGTGAGTGTGTGTGTGTGTGAGTGTGTGTGAGTGTATGAGTGTGTGCGTGTGTGTGTGAGTGTGTGTGAGTATGTGTGAGAGTGTGTGTGTGTGTGAGTGTGTGTGAGTGTGTGTGTGGGTGAGTGTGTGAATGTGCGTGTGTGTGAGTGTGTGTGTGTGTGTGTGTGTGAGTGTGTGTGAGAGTGTGTGTGTGTGTGTGTGTGAGTGTGTGTGTGTATGTGAGAGTGTGTGTGTGTGTGTGTGTGAGTGTGTGAGAGTGAGTGAGTGAGTGAGTGAGTGAGTGAGTGTGTGTGTGTGTGGTGAGCACTGTAAGACAGGGTACTCTATGGTGGGAGAGTTCCTCCACATTGACAGACAGGCAGACTGAGGCCGAAGATTAGCTGCCATTTTCTCCCAGAAGGCCAGGGGAGATACAGGACTGAGAATGAATGACCATGTCATTCTGTCAATGCCGTAACCTTGGCAACAGACGGGGGTGCTATTTCAGGCCCCGCCGTCCACCACCCAGGGGAACGAAGGCATCGGATTGGTTAACCTAGGATCTGAGGCATCCGATTGGTTGGGCTGGAAACAAGACTTTGGATTGGTCACGCTGGGGGGAGCCCAGGGGTTTGATTGGTTGAGCTGGGAGTCCAGGGATTGGCCAGTTTTGATATCGTCCAATTACAACAAATTAGCAATAAAATAAATAGTGATAAGAACTGTATAGCAATGCAACTGCTCATTTTTCTTGGATGAAAAAAAAAATCATTTTCCAAGGCCATGTAAGAATTTCTGTTGCTGCAGAACTTCATTTTTATCACTAGGATATAGATAACGTTCCCATCGAGGGCGATGAGGCGCAAATGGGAGTGTCCATCACGACATGGTGCTGAGAGAAATGGGCCAGACTGAAGTGCCAGAGCACAGACACAAACACGAACACACAACACAAACACACAGCCCTCTCCAAACACACAGCCAAACACACAACACAAACACACAGCCCTCTCCAAACACACAGCCAAACACACAACACAAACACACAGCCAAACACACAACACAAACACACAGCCAAACACACAGCCCTCTCCAAACACACAACACAAACACACAGCCCTCTCTAAACACACAACACAAACACACAGCCAAACACACAACACAAACACACAGCCAAACACACAGCCCTCTCCAAACACACAACACAAACACACAGCCCTCTCTAAACACACAACACAAACACACAGCCAAACACACAACACAAACACACAGCCAAACACACAGCCATATCCAAACACACAACCCTCTCCAAACACACATCCCTCACCAAACACACAGCTCTATCCAAACACACATCCCTCATCAAACACACAGCTCTATCCAAACACACAGCACAAACACACAGCACAAACACACAGCCCTCTCCAAACACACAGCTCTATCCAAACACACAGCACAAACACACAGCACAAACACACAGCCCTCTCCAAACACACACCCCTCTCCAAACACACACCCCTCTCCAAACACACACCCCTCTCCAAGCCCATGATATGTCTGTAACATGTCTGGGCGGCCTGTAGCGTAGTGGTTAAGGTAAATGACTGGGACACCCAAGATCGGTGGTTCTAATCCCGGTGTAGCCACAATAACATCTGCACAGCCGTTGGGCCCTTGAGCAAGGCCCTTAACCCTGCATTGCTCCAGGGGAGGATTGTCTCCTGCTTAGTCTAATCAACTGTACGTCGCTCTGGATAAGAGCGTCTGCCAAATGCCAGTAATGTAATGTAATGTAATGTAACAGGCCGGCCCTCATAAGATCAACCTCCTCAGCATGTGTGTATCCTGGAGAACACACCTGTCTTATGGGCACATCCGGGTTCGATTAAAATGCACCTGTCTTGTGAGGACATCCTGGCTTGATGACAAAACACCTGTCTTATGTGGACCTTCTTTCCTCACGCAGGCTTTTGGCAATGCAATCACAGACTGCACACAATCACAGTCTGTTTATATTTCACATGGAGTGCCGTTAGTTGGGCGTAACTAAAGTGGCTTTCCCGCGAACAAACAATTATAGCAATGCGGAGGAACCTGACGTGCACGTTTGAATAATAATGAAGGAAAGTTTTCTGGAACAAATTCCTGAAAAAAAAAAAATCTTTTGTATGCTCTACATCACACACACACACACACACACACACACACACACACAACAATAGAGATGTGAAATGCATTTTCAAATTCATCTGCCAAACATCCACAGTCTGACTGCTTAATGTATGGCTAGGTTACTTTCATGGTATTGTTCTTCTTGAGAAAAGCACAGTCAGAGCGCACACAGCTCGCAACTCAGCAGGGAATGCACAGCAGCTGCAGATGTCAGAGTTCGTTTACACGCAAAACAACGATGTTTCATACGTAACATCCCTCTCTCCCTCCCTGATGTAGGGAAGGGGTTTGAACATCAATCCAAAAAAAAAAATTGTTCACAAAAAAAAAAGTCAGACCACTTTTAGGGTAGCAGAAAGGGAGATGCTAGTTTGCTGTGGGGAGGTCCTGGTTTCCTGTGGGAAGATGGTGGTTTCCTGTGGGGAGATGTTGGTTTCCAGTGGGAAGATGGTGGTTTCCTGTGGGGAGATGTTGGTTTCCAGTGGGAAGATGGTGGTTTCCTGTGGGGAGATGTTGGTTTCCTGCGGAAAGATGTTGGTTTCCAGTGGGGAGAAGTTGGTTTCCTGTGGAGAGATGTTGGTTTCCAGTGGGGAGATGTTGGTTTCCTGTGGAGAGATGTTGGTTTCCTGTGGGGAGATGTTGGTTTCCCGTGGGGAGTTTCCTGTGGGGAGATGTTGGTTTCCTGTGGATGCCCTGGTTCTTTAACAGGTCTGAGTAGCATCACTGTACTCAGTAAGGAATGTGGAGGAATCCCGGAATCCCGGAAAAAAACCAACCAAGCACAAAAAAGCAGCAAACACAACAAGCTGTGTCATGCTGCAGTGAGACTGAGACTGAAATCAGGAGATAGCTTTCATACGCGGACCTTGTTTCTCGTTATGTACGATCTAGCAAATTTACAGTTAATTTAACTTGGAAATACTTTGCAATAAAAAAGGACTATTTTTTTGGCGGTTTTGTAATGCGTTTCTGTTTTATTACGATAATGCTTCATTTGATTTTTCGCCTCTCTTGTGCTTATTTGGGTGCAATGGAGAGTCAAAGAAGCACCGTATTAAAGCTAATCTCAACGAGCCAACCTGATTTCAGTAATGAGCCAGCGGCTATCCGTCACTCTGGTGACCTCACACTGTACTCTCTCACTCCTCCGAGTCTGTGCCATTTTGCTCTCCTAAATCCCTCTCTCTCTCTTTCCTCCCTCACTCTCTCTCCTCCCACACCCTGTCTCTCTTTTCCCTCCATTCCTCTCTTTACCATGCTCGCCTCCCTCTATCCTCCCTCACTCTCTCTCTGCTCCACACCCTCCCTCTCTTCTCCCTCCATTCCTCTTTCCCACGCTCGCCTCCCTCCCTCTATCTCCCCCCTCTCTCTCCTCCCTCAGTCTCTCCCTCTCTCTCTCCCTCCTTCCCTTCTTCCCTCCCTCTCTCCCCCTCTCTCCTCTGAGGCACTGTTCCAGCCCTCTTTCTATGACACACATCCTCTGCTTCCCTCCCTCTCTCCCTCCCTCCTTCTTCCATCCCTCTCTCTCCCCCTCTCTCACTCCTCCTTATCTCCCTTGTTCCACGCTGCCGGGGTCATTGCTCCCTTGTCTTCCCCCCCAACCTTTGCCCTCCACTGCCCCCCCCACCCCTCCACTGCCCCCCCCCACCCCTCCACTGCCCCCCCCACCC
>NC_083769.1:49133732-49143732 GCF_963514075.1 Conger conger | reverse complement strand
AGAGAATCTGACGTAAATAAAGGGTTTTTCTTTTCATTGGAATTCTGAGCTCAGTGCGCGGCTCAGGAAAACTTTGGCCATTTAATTGTGCGAGGAAAATCGATAGCATTCCGTAAATAGGCTTGTTTACTAACGTTATTAGGCCTGCAGAGCTGACACAAAACACATTCAGTTGTAGGCTATTATTTTATATGAGCAGACTACATTAATCAAATGATACATGCGGTGGTTTGGCACCGCGACGTGAATACAAAGCCACTTCGGCCACACGCGGGGAGTGCGATGGTCTCCAAGGAGACCGACAGCCCGCCACTCCGACCACAGTCCAGTACAACGGCGGCACATTGGTGTGAACTTTACAATCCAAAGACTGCTCAAGGAGCGGTCTGTAGTGTGGAGGCTATGGCACATGGCTGGGACCCAGACGGTTGGTGGTTCAAGTCCCAGTGTAGATCTGTACAGCTTGAGCAAGGCCTTAAACCCCACATTGCTTCAGGGGGTGTTGTCCCCTGCTTAGCCTAATCAACTGTAAATTGCTTTTGATAAAAGCTTCAGCTAAGTAACATGGAATGTAATAATGAAAGAGGGGCTAAGCTTTCATTAATGTCACACCCAGCCAGACACATGTCCCCATGTCCAGCATCATCAACATCATCTTCATCATCATCACCACCACCATCACCACCACCATCATCATCACCATCATCATCATCATCATCATCACCATCATCCTCATCAGCCTCATCATCACAATCATCATCATCACCATCACCACCACCATCACCATCACCATCACCATCACCATCACCATCACCATCACCATCACCATCACCATCACCATCACCTCCATCACCATCACCACCACCATCACCATCACCATCACCATCACTATCACCTCCATCACCTCCATCACCATCACCACCACCATCACCATCACCATCACCATCACCACCACCATCACCACCACCATCATCACCTCCATCACCATCACCATCATATTGTCAATGAGGACAACTACAAGCAGTTTTTACGAGGAGGGGGGGGGAGCAGGGCTCAGCCTTGGCGGTAGTTTTAAACGGCGTTATTCGGCGCTGACGCGGCGGGGGGGTGAAGGCTGAGCTCTCCGCAGCGCTGCCTGTGAATCAGCTCCTCAAACAGAGAGGCTTCCTGCGCTGAGCGCTCTTCAGCTAAACTCTCTGACTCAAACTGCTGCACCTCATGAACACAGAGCGGCTCGCACTGCTTATCCGCGCTGACAGAACAGTTTCCCCGGGCGTGTTCCCCCTCTCCTCGTCCCCTCCTGATCGGAGCAGGGGACCCCCGTGGGAGGAGACAGCTCCACTGAACACTGAGCCATGGCGTGGTGGTGGGGGGGTGTTAATGAAAGTCGGGGTGTAAAAGACCTCTCTGTGTCTGGTTAGCACCCTGCTCTCTTAGCGTAGCGCTCTTAAATGTGTCTGCTGTCATACTGCACTGCCACCTCTGCCCCAATACACTCACACACTCACACACACACACAGACACACACTCTCACACTCTCACACACTCACACACACACACACACACACACACACACACAGACACACAGACAGACACTCTCACACACTCACACACTCACACACTCACACACACACACGCCTGCACACACACTCCAACACATACTGTACACACACTCACACTCACACTCACACTCACACTCACACACACTCACACACTCACACACACACACACACAGACACACACTCTCACACACTCACACACACACACACTCACACACACTCACACACACACACACACACACTCACACTCACACACATTCACACTCACACTCACACACACTCACACACTCACACACACACACACACACGCCCGCACACACACACACACACACACACACACAGCTGCGCATCCTGTCACCAGCGGAGAGCAGGCTGCAGTGACTCCCCTCCCTGTGGCATACAGCACGGCTCAGAGATCATCGGCTCACAGCTGTGGCCGAACGGCCAGCAGACCGCGTCTCCGCCCCAGCGCCCGTCCTGATTGGCTCACCGGCCGGAACGCCGTTCCTCCAACGCCCAGGATTCCGGGACTCTTAAAATTATGCACGACCGTCCCCGTAGCCCGGTGGACCGTTGTCGGAGTGAAGTCTGAGCGCGTCGTTACAGGGTAATTACACCCCCACGGTCGCCCGGGGGCCCGGAGGGGCATGCCGGGGGGGGGGGGGGTTCAGGGGAGAGAGACGGATCAGCTGGGTACCCGTCTGCTGCTCACCGGGGGGGGGGGGGGGGGGGAGCTACAAGGTCAGAGCAGTTTGACTTTTTAGCTCTAGCCAGCTGTCAGTTTAATTAACTCCCCAGAGTGTTCCGCAAAAAATGGCTCTAATTAAAAATATAGCACTTAAAATGAGTGCTAAGTTTTGAAAATGCTGTATAATATCATGTTTTTTTTTTTTTTTTTGACACGTGTGGTTCGTTTGTAAGCATGACACATGATTCCATGGACTAAAGAAAAAGAAAAAAAAAGGAATTGCATTTTTTTCTTGCTAACATATATGGCGGTATAAAATACATACTGTAGGGCACAATTTTATTTCCGTCAGAAGATGAGACATCTTGTGACAAGATGTAAATTATATTCACTATTAAAATGTCAAGGGCAGAAAGCCAGGGGGGCTGTCAGAGACAGAGAGAGAGAGAGAGAGAGAGAGGGTGAGAGAGAGAGAGAGGGTGAGAGAGAGAGAGAAAGAGAGAGTGAGAGAAAGAGTGAGTTAGAGAGAGGGTGAGAGAGAGAAAGAGAGTGAGAGAAAGAGTGAGTTAGAGAGAGGGTGAGAGAGAGAAAGAGAGAGAGAGAAAGAGTGAGTTAGAGAGAGGGTGAGAGAGAGAAAGAGAGAGATAGAAAGAGTGAGTTAGAGAGAGGGGGGATAGAAAGAGTTAGCGAGAGACAGTAAGAGGGGAGAGAGAGAGAAAGAGTGACTGAGATATAAAGGCAAAGAGACAGCATAAGAAAGAGAGAGAAAGATACTGTATAGGCTGCATTATCTTTCACTCCACCCTCCTTTACTCCACTCCTCCACTCCCCCCTCCTTTACTCCACTCCTCCTTTACTCCATCCTCCTTTACTCCACTCCTCCTTTACTCCACCCTCTTTTACTCCACTCCTCCACTCCACCCTCCTTTACTCCACTCCTCCACTCCCCCCTCCTTTACTCCACTCCTCCTTTACTCCATCCTCCTTTACTCCACTCCTCCTTTACTCCACCCTCTTTTACTCCACTCCTCCACTCCACCCTCCTTTACTCCACTCCACCCTCCTTTACTCCACTCCCCCCTCCTCTACTCCACTCCTCCACTCCCCCCTCCTCTACTCCACTCCTCCACTCCAGCAGAAGTATGTAGAGCAGAGGAGAAATCATGAGAAGCTTCATCAGCTTCCAGTGAAACACACGCCATTGTGCACTACGGAGGGCGGAGCTGCAGCCATTTTGTTTGTCTATTTAGATAATTGGACAGTGGAGGGAGGGAGTGTGGGACACGGAGTGGAGGAGTGTGCACTTTCCCACTAACGGGACGTGCCTGTAAACCTTTCCGATTTAGCAAGCCCCTTCCTGCCTGCTGCAGATCAGGAGATGCGGGAGTGTGAATAGGTCTGTACTGATGAGTTCTGTGTGTGTGTGTGTGTGTGTGGGTGTCCATACATATCTCAACACTGAGACATTTTTTTGTGCTTTGGTTCTGTACTCCAGCACGTTGTAATCGAAATGAATTAGAAATCAGATTCGTCAGCTTTTATTGAAATCTATATACCGTGTAACCGTGGAGGAATCACAGCCCTTTCTCTCCATGTGTGTGTACAGTATGTGTGGGGGTGTAGCTCTTTCTCTCCATGTGTGCGTACAGTATGTGTGGGGCTGTAGCTCTTTCTCTCCATGTGTGTGTACAGTATGTGTGGGGCTGTAGCTCTTTCTCTCCATGTGTGCGTACAGTATGTGTGGGGCTGTAGCCCTTTCTCTCCATGTGTGCGTACAGTATGTGTGGGGGTGTAGCCCTTTCTCTCCATGTGTGTGTACAGTATGTGTGGGGGTGTAGCTCTTTCTCTCCATGTGTGCGTACAGTATGTGTGGGGCTGTAGCTCTTTCTCTCCATGTGTGCGTACAGTATGTGTGGGGGTGTAGCTCTTTCTCTCCATGTGTGCGTACAGTATGTGTGGGGGTGTAGCCCTTTCTCTCCATGTGTGCGTACAGTATGTGTGGGGGTGTAGCCCTTTCTCTCCATGTGTGCGTACAGTATGTGTGGGGGTGTAGCTCTTTCTCTCCATGTGTGCGTACAGTATGTGTGGGGGGTGTAGCTCTTTCTCTCCATGTGTGCGTACAGTATGTGTGGGGGTGTAGCTCTTTCTCTCCATGTGTGCGTACAGTATGTGTGGGGGTGTAGCTCTTTCTCTCCATGTGTGCGTACAGTATGTGTGGGGGGTGTAGCTCTTTCTATCCATGTGTGCGTACAGTATGTGTGGGGGTGTAGCTCTTTCTCTCCATGTGTGCGTACAGTATGTGTGGGGGTGTAGCTCTTTCTCTCCATGTGTGTGTACAGTATGTGTGGGGGGTGTAGCTCTTTCTCTCCATGTGTGCGTACAGTATGTGTGGGGGTGTAGCTCTTTCTCTCCATGTGTGTGTACAGTATGTGTGGGGCGTGTAGCTCTTTCTCTCCATGTGTGTGTACAGTATGTGTGGGGGTGTAGCAGGGCCCGTTCCCTCGTGCAGCACAGCGAGGTGCGGTAGACTGAAGGCCTCTCCGGTGACACAGCCCTCAGGGCCCTTGGGGCCGGGGGCCGTTTCGCCGTTAGCCGCCGGGTAACGCCTTCGGGACCCGCGGGGGAGCGAGAGACCAGGGTTCAAATCCAATTACGTGCATGACAATCTTATCATTTCAATAAACTCTTTAATTTCACAGTCGAAGATGCCCTCATCTAGATCATCCGATATTCTCCAGCCTTTTGACACTGTTTTGTTCACGTTCAGCTGGACAGGCTGCGCCGTGCTGAAGGGCACAGCAGTGGAGTGCCGCAGTGGGATTTGAGCCCGCAGCCCCCTCTGGCTACTGGAGTCCGCAGACCGAATCGTCGTCGACCCCGTTCCTGTGTTTAGGGGTCCAAAGCGCCCTATTAGTGTTACGTAAGAGCGCTATCGGGTTAGCGCCAGGCTAGACCGCCGGGCTCAGCATCGGGGGGGGTTGTTGGGGACAGATTGGTATCGCGGAGTCCGCAAATCAATCTGCGACTTTAATTAGCGGCTGGGGGTGGGCCCCGGGGCCACAGATAGAGGCTCATCGACAGGGGTCTTACAGATACCTCCAGCCCCCTAATCTTACAGCCCATCGCACCGAAATTAAACAGCAAATGGGAAATTGATTTTTAACAACCTCCACACCCCCACCCTGTCCAGCGCGATATCTCCTTTTGTCTTAAGGACACCGGGGCCGGGTCAACTTTCAGGGACTAAGCTGCTCTCTAAAAACGTTTACGGAGCGATGCAGAGAGGGAGGGAGAGGGAGAGGGAGAGAGGGAGAGAGAAGGGGAGGGACGGAGGGAGAGAGAAGGGGAGAGAAGGGGCACTTTTTTAGATTTTCCTTCCTGCTCAACAACCCGGTCAAGGACAAGCCCTCCGGCCCTGACCGACAGGGGGATTGTGGGTAACCTGCCGTGCCCTGAGGCCCAGCTTGGCCCAGAGATCCACTTCAGACCCAGACTCCTTCCTTCCTCTCCTTTCTGAGGTATAAAAGCGCCAAACCCCGCCCGGGATAACATAACCGCGCAATACGACATCACGACACCCCCACAGCCGCCAGAGCCCAGAGCCCAGAGCTCACAGCCCAGAGCCCAGAACCCAGAGCCCCAGAGCCCAGAACCCAGAACCCAGAACCCAGACCTGAGACCCAGAACCCAGAGCCCAGAACCCAGAGCCCAGAACCCAGAACCCAGAGCCGCGTACACAGGCCTGTCCTCTGGGGCCGTAGCCTGGGTGAAATCGCCCGTGGTCCCCCCGCTGTCTCTCTCCTCTCCCCTCTCTCTGGGTTCTGGTTCCTGGAGTGCGGCTGTGATGCTCCGGGCCTCAGCAGCCCAGTCAGGGGGGAGGAGGAACCAGGACAGACTCCCCCTGACCACACGCCGGGGGGGGGGGGGGGGGGGTGGGATGGGACTCTGGGTGTTCTCACTGCCAGCTGTGGTGTGCTAGTTGGTAAGATGATGTACTTTTCAAGAGTTCAATTTGTCCCTGAATGCCACGCTAGGACTCGGAACAGTGCTTTCCTCTCCTGAACGCACTTGATTTGCACGTCACTACGTGCCTTTAATGTCATGTACTGTAAGAACAGGACAGGAGAACGCAGGAGAGGGGCAGTTTTGGGGCAGGATCGGTGGTGGCAGGGGGCAGTTTTGGGGCAGTGGGAAGTGGGCAGTGGTTTGGGGCAGTTTTGGGTCGGGGGCAGTGGTTTGGGGCAGTGGTTTGGGGCAGGTTTGGGGCAGGTTTGGGGCAGGTTTGGGGCAGGGGGCAGTGGCAGGGGGCAGGGTAATGAATCTGCAGTACAGTGTCTCTCCCTCCTCTGCGTGGCGGTGGTGTGTGTAAATGCTAATGAAGCCCCGGTAATGGAGGAGATTCTGCCCATTAAGATTTCCCCCACGTCCCTCTGCTTTCTGCTTCCACATCGAGTCCACATCCCTCTGCTGACACACCAGGTCCACAGCCCTCTGCTTCCTGCTGACACACCGAGTCCACATCCCTCTGCTTCCTGCTTACACACCGGGTCCACATCCCTCTGCTTCCTGCTTACACACCGGGTCCACATCCCTCTGCTTCCTGCTGACACACCGGGTCCACATCCCTCTGCTTCCTGCTTACAAACCGGGTCCACATCCCTCTGCTTCCTGCTGACACACCAGGTCCACATCCCTCTGCTTCCTGCTGACACACCGGGTCCACATCCCTCTGCTTCCTGCTGACACACCGGGTCCACATCCCTCTGCTTCCTGCTGACACACCGGGTCCACATCCCTCTGCTTCCTGCTTACACACCGAGCCCACATCCCTCTGCTTCCTGCTGACACACTGAGTCCACATCCCTCTGCTTCCTGCTGACACACTGAGTCCACATCCCTCTGCTTCCTGCTGACACACTGAGTCCACATCCCTCTGCTTCCTGCTGACACACTGAGTCCACATCCCTCTGCTTCCTGCTTACACACTGAGTCCACATCCCTCTGCTTCCTGCTGACACACCGAGTCCACATCCCTCTGCTTCCTGCTTACACACCGAGTCCACAGCCCATCAATCCCTCCACCGCAGACTAACAACAGATCTGCTGCTCCAATCAGACGCTGCGGCTCCCAGTCCCAGATCCTGACAGAGGACCGGGCCACGGTCTGATCCCATACTCTTCCTTCCAGTAGCCTTCCTCCTCTCCTCTTCTTCCTCTACCCTTCCTCTTCTCCTCTTCCACATCGCCTCTTCCTCATCTCCTCTTCATCCTCTCATCTTCGTCCTCTGGACACCGCCCAGGCGAGGCCAGTAAAAACATTGTTATTAATAAGCGGTTATTAATAAGAGGTTATTAGTAAGAGGTTATTAATAAGCGGTTATTAAAAAGCCCCAGTGTCTGTTGTGTTGGCCGGCACCTCGGTCATCTCCCATGAAATATTAACCGCCCGCACGCCAAAATATTTACCCAGGCCTGCGCCCTGCACGCCTTTCACACTGATCCATTATGGATGAGACCAGACTAAAATAAAGTCTGTTTCTCCATGTTTCAGCGCCCCTTAAGACGGGGTGATTTATATACGCGCGTGCGTGTGTGTGTGTGTGTGTGTGCGTGTGGGTGTGTGTGTGTGTGGACAAGTGTGTGTGTCTGAGAAGGCTTGTCAGCACGGGATGAGACTACCAAAAGGTTGACTTTGTTTGTTCTTCTTATTGTTTGAATTACCCCTCCTTATCCCTCTCTCTCTCTCTATCCACATTCTCTCTCTCTCTCTCTCCTCTCTCATTCTGTAATTACTATGAAAGGAGAGAGAGAGTGAAAGGATTGCAGCGGTAATCTGCCTGAGTACCTGGGCTGTGTGACTGCAGGCAGGTGGAAAGGGACAGGCTGACACAGGGACTGGTGCACCCGGGCGTCGCTGGAGTGTCACCAGGGGAAGTGGCTGTTTAAAACCAGGCAAATAATGCATACGCATACGCACTCCAAAAACCTGGGCATGACAAACACAGAGGGAGAGAGGGAGAGAGAGAGAAAGAGAGAGAGAGAGAGAGAGAGAGAGAGAGCTGAAGAGGACAGGGTCTCTCTTTAAGGAAGTGAAACCATTTTGTTTTGGTACCATCATCCCATACTGATAAACCTTCTCAGGGAAAAGAGAAAAGAGAAAGGGATAGAGATAGAGGGAAAGAGGGAGGGATAGAAAGAAAAACAGATAATAAGGTAAACAGACAGGATGTGAGACAGGGGTCACCCTGAGACGACTCACAGAACCTGCCCGTAGGAGGCGCTGTCGAGTCAGAAAGGATCTCTCTTCATCCCGCCCCAAAACCCTGCCCTTGACCCCCCCCCCCCACCCTGCCCCCCCTACAGCATGAACACGCGGTGTTTTTTTTTGGCCAGAAAAATCCCACGTCAGCTTCTGAGAGAGAAGCAGGTGTGCTAACCCTGAGGTCCGGCTCCCTTCCAATCACGACGCAGAGAGTCACAAGCACACTGGGGTAAGCACGCTGGGGCGGCCTGTAGCCTGGTGGTTACGGTACGTGACTGGGTCCCGCAAGGTCGGTGGTTCTAATCCTCGGTGTAGCCACAATAAGATCCGGAGCCGTTGAGCCCTTGAGCGAGGCCCTTAACCCTGCATTGCTCCAGGGGAGGATTGTCTCCTGCTTAGTCTAATCAACTGTATGTCGCTCTGGATAAGAGCGTCTGTCAAAATGCCATGAATGCAATGTAATGGAACGTTGCTCAACAGGACACAAAAACAGAGTTATGAGAGAATTTCACTCAACAGGACACACAGGCGCAGTGTTACGCCAGGCTAACGTGCTAACCTCACTCAATAGCATGCATGCTATATCTATATCAACCACAGCTGAGCAACCGAACCCTGGCTACTGCCACAAGACTCTCAGCGCTCCTGCCACAACTCTCTCAGTGCTCCTGCCATAACTCTCTCAGTGCTCCTGCCACAACTCTCTCAGTGCTCCTGCCACAACTCTCTCAGCGCTCCTGCCACAACTCTCTCAGTGCTCCTGCCACAACTCTCTCAGTGCTCCTGCCACAAGACTCTCAGCGCTCCTGCCACAACTCTCTCAGCGCTCCTGCCACAGTACTCTCAGTGCTCCTGCCACAACTCTCTCAGTGCTCCTGCCACAACTCTCTCAGTGCTCCAGCCACAACTCTCTCAGTGCTCCTGCCACAACTCTCTCAGCGCTCCTGCCACAACTCTCTCAGTGCTCCAGCCACAACTCTCTCAGTGCTCCTGCCACAACTCTCTCAGCGCTCCTGGCACAACTCTCTCAGTGCTCCTGCCACAACTCTCTCAGTGCTCCTGCCACAACACTCTCAGTGCTCCTGGCACAACTCTCTCAGTGCTCCTGCCACAACTCTCTCAGTGCTCCTGCCACAACACTCTCAGTGCTCGTGAGGATCTAACAGGATGAGGGTCCCTGCGTGACCGCCACACCGGGTTTGGGATTGCAGACCCTTGTTTTCCTCATCGCCGGAGTGAGTCCTGTCGGTGTTAGCGGGGGTGAAAGGAGGGCAGGGTGAGAAGCCAGGAGGCAGCGAGGCGGAGGATCTGCAGCAGGTCAGCCTGCACCCTCCAGTGCCCCGGCTGAGCGCTCAGTCCAACCGTGACCTCACACAGACCTGCCAGAGAGGCCCAGCGCAGCGGGGTGGAGGCCAGGGCTGTTATAACAGCAACCTGTAACCTACACCCACCATCCACCCATCCACCCATCCACCCTCACACACACACACA
>NC_083769.1:49126232-49131232 GCF_963514075.1 Conger conger | reverse complement strand
TGCTAACAGCCTGTTAGCTGGTTCTGTAAGGCAGCCTGTGCTAACAGCCTGTTAGCTGGTTCAGTAAGGCAGCCTGTGCTAACAGCCTGTTAGCTGGTTCTATAAGGCAGCCTGTGCTAACAGCCTGTTAGCTGGTTCTGTAAGGCAGCCTGTGCTAACAGCCTGTTAGCTGGCTCTGTAAGGCAGCCCGTGCTAACAGGTTGTTAGCAGTTTTCACAGAGAAGGCAATAAGTGCTAACAGCGTTTTAGCCGGTCCTACAGTCCAGGAAGTGCTAACAGGCCATTACCTGGTTCTGCAGGGGCAGCAGTGCTAATTGGCTGTTTCCCCGTGCCTCTGGGGAGAGTGGTGCCAACACACCTGTTAGCCAGTGCTGCGGGGAGGGGCGGGGCTAACAGGGCAGCTGTGACCAAGGAGTGGCCTGTGATTGGCTGCTCTCTTTGCTCTCCCACCGTGACCCTCAAGCCCTCTCCCATAGGCGCTGGCACAGTCCATGAAACACTCATTATTAGAGAGAGAGAGAGGGGGGAGAGAGAGATAAATAGAGAGAGATAAATATGGGGAGAGCTGGGAGAGAGAGAGAGGGAGTGAGGAAGAGGCTGAGCAGGAGAGAAAGAGAGAGAGACAGAGTCAGAGAGAGGAGTAGAGAGAGAGAGTCAGAGAGGTGGAGAGAGTCAGAGAGGTAGAGAGAGAGAGAGGGGAGTGAGGAAGAGGCTGAGTAGGAGAGAGAGAGAGACAGAGTCAGAGAGAGGGGGGTAGAGAGAAAGAGTCACAGAGAGGTGGAGAGAGAGAGGAGTGAAGAAGAGGCTGAGTAGGAGAGAGAGAGACAGAGTCAGAGAGAGGGGTAGAGAGAGAGAGGAGTGAGGAAGAGGCTGAGTAGGAGAGAGAGACAGAGTCAGAGAGAGGTGGTAGAGAGAGAGAGTCAGAGAGGCGGAGAGAGAGAGAGGAGTGAGGAAGAGGTAGAGAGAGAGAGAGAGAGGTAAAGGTA
Organism: Conger conger; assembly: GCF_963514075.1. Taxonomy (NCBI): domain Eukaryota; kingdom Metazoa; phylum Chordata; class Actinopteri; order Anguilliformes; family Congridae; genus Conger; species Conger conger. The sequence continues at coordinate 49,130,246 of NC_083769.1, read as the reverse complement.
TAACAGGCACTCAGACACCGTCTCTGATCTCTGTGGTCAGGAAACAGCGGTTGAGGGATGCACTCTAACACCCTGAACGCTGGCTGCATGCAGTGCGATATGGGCCCTGTTTTTACCACCCTCACATTTCACACTCTGACACGCGGCGTGGCCCCGACCGTATCCCGCCTTCCCCTGCCGTCAGACGGCACGATAACACCCAGGAACCCGACCACGAGAGCACGGGACCCCCTAAATCAGCCGTCTGTGAGCGTGTCGCTCCTGACAGATCCAGGACCGCCGTCTGTGAGCGTGTCGCTCCTGACAGATCCAGGACGGCCGTCTGTGAGCGTGTCGCACTCCTGACAGATCCAGGAGACCGTCTGTGAGCGTGTCGCTCCTGACAGATCCAGGACAGCCGTCTGTGAGCGTGTCGCTCCTGACAGATCCAGGACGACCCGATTGTGGCTCAGGACCAAATAATTCTCCTACGATTCGACGCCGAATCTGTGACGGCGAAATGGAGGCCGGGGGACGTGGGTCAGGAGCCTCCAGCGACCGCACGAGCCCAGACCTCAGAGCAGAACGCATATCTCACCGCGCACTCGGGAAAGGAGGGAGCCGCCGAGGATGGCGATATGCGGGGAACTTCACCGCTCACAGCGGCTGCTGGTAAAACCATCCCACAAGGCCGAGGGAGCACGACCCTCAAACACAAACTAAAGCCCCTGCAGCCTCAGGAGAAGACGCCTCGGCTATCTTAAACGAAGGACAGTCTTTCCGAAGCGAAAATGAGTAAAACACACTTCAAGTAGGTTCCCCTCTCTGTAGGTTACGGGAGACGGGCTGGATCGTAGCTGCTGGTGTCGGGGGAGAATAAGCTGAAGGCACAGTGCAGGAATGCAGCAGGCAGATAATATTAATGAACATATCCATAACTGCCTCTACGAATGCCCTTTTCACATCAGCGAGCGTGACCGTTATTAATGTCAAAGCAATTAGGCCTGCAAACAGAGTAATGAGCACGGCATTCACAGGGGCTCACAGGCCCTGCTCTCCACTCCCCGGGCAGAGAGGACCATCCAGCGGCTATAGAGTGGACACAGAGTGACCAGAGAGTGACCACAGAGTGACCACAGAGTGACCAGAGAGCGTCTATAGAGTGACCATCCAGCGGCTATAGAGTGACCATCCAGCGGCTATAGAGTGACCATCCAGCGGCTATAGAGTGACCAGAGAGCGTCTACGGAGTGGACATAGAGCGTCCCAGAATCCCTTCTGTTCCCCGCCAAATTCAGATTGCCAAAAAATGTATTCCTGGGGCGACTCCAGTAATATCTGCTACAGTACTGCCTGGAGATGTACAGTAAGTCTGGTTCGGCTGGGATGTGTGATAAAGGGGAATTAAAAGTAAAAAAACTTTCCTCTCCCTCTCTCCCTCTCCCTCTCCCTCTCTCCTCTCTCCCTCTCCCCCTCTCCCTCTCCCTCTCTCTCTCTCTCTCCCTCTCCGGCCCAGAGACTCTCTCTCTCTCTCTCTTCACCTCTCCGTGACCTCCCGGTATTTTTACCCTCTCCTCCTCTCCTCCTCTCCCGGGGGAGGCGGGCCCAGTGCTGGGGGTGGCCGGTCCCCTGCCTCCTCCCGAAACAGCAGAGGTACAGCGACACGCTCCAGCGCCCCCCCACCCTGAGAGTACATCCTGTACTGGGGGGGGGGGGGCTGGAACAAAACCCCCTCCTGTCCCAGGGCTTGGAGCAGAGACGGGAGGACGCAGAAACACGGAGGTGCCCCTCGCTAAAGCCCTCGCTAAGTGTGCGTTCAGCACTCAGCCCCGAGAAACAAACTCCCGCGTCCGTCTCTCCGCACGAGACACACAACGCGCACACGCAGTCCACCTGTCAGACCGCCCGTCTGTGAATGAACAACTTTTCAATAAAAAAGTTTTTACACGTCAGGAGTATATTTCAATAAAGCTCATATCAAATTCAATGTTTGGCTCCAAGGTAAAATGACTGTGCTCTTTTTTTTCTTCTTTTTTTTTTCCTTCAGAGGACAGTTTGCCGTTTCCTCAATATATTCTTTAAATTGGATTTTGTTTTTTCAGATTCAATCTGCTTTGTAATGCTGCGTTGTACCTTCATGCTGTTATGGAGTTGCTTATTTAAAAAAGACTATTTGAATGTTTATCTCCCCGCTCTCTCCCCGTTCACAGTGTTTCTCAGGCTTTGTACCTGGCAGTGTTTGGGCTCTATTGCACCTCAGTCCATACGTATTAAAGTCTGTGAAAGAGAAAAATCTAAACAGACAAAAACCGAGTAAACATTAACGCCAGGACACTATAAATAAATGTCTTATTTCCTAGCAAACCTTAAAAAACAGAACTACCATTTCTTTGTATTTGCAAGGATGCATTACAATTCTTCCCGTTACATCAATGTGCGTGTGTCCGTGTATGGGTGTGTGTGTGTTAGTGTGTATGTGTGGATGCAGGCTGGTATGTGTGTGTGTGTTGGACTGTGACATGGCTGCATTGTATATTTTGCTCCTGCGGTGAAGTCAGTATCAGACACATGTTCTCCACAGGACTGAGCCATAAAAAGAAGAGAAAGAGAGTGAGGAACTGGGGAGGAGAACAAAGAGAAGAGGGGGAGCGAAGGAGAGGGAGAGGAAGAGAAGAAGAGAAGGAGAGAGGGAGAGAGAGAGAGGGAGAGAGGGAGAGGAAGAGAAGAAAAGAGGGAGATCACAGTGGGAAAAACATCAGGAGATGCCAATCAGGCAGTGTGAGAGACAGCTCTGGGCCCTGGGGGAGATAATAAGGGTTCAATGTGAAGGCAAGGACGCCCTCCTCCTGTAGAGACACAACACACACACACACACACACACACACACATACACACACACACACACACACACACACACACACACACACACACACATACACACATACACACACACACACACACACACACACACACACATACACACATACACACACACATACACACACACACACACACACACACACACACACACACACGCAAACACATACACATATACACACTGCTATCTGTTCGGCGTTAAAATGAAACTCTGGTAACCAATCACATCCCTCCCACACCACTTCACTAAGCAGGTAAGAGACAACCAATCAGCAGCCAGCTTCTCCAATACTCCCAGAGAACTCCATTCCCCACAATGCACTGAACACCACAGAGCAGGTGTTCTAGTTCAGAGAGCTCCAATTACAGAGAAATAACAGAGAACCCCCCCCCCCCCCCCGTGTAAATTTACACGTGTAAATTACGTGGGGATGGCAGGAGGAACCTGAACCTCTCCCCTGCAATACACACACACACACACACACACACACACACACACACACACACACACACACACACACACACACACACACACGGAAGAGGATGACTGGAGAACTGCAGAAGTCAATGGGGGGGGGCGATATGGCTCAGGCAGTAAGAGCAGTCGTCTGGCAGTCGGAGGGTTGCCGGTTCGATCCCCTGCCTGGGCTGTGTCGAAGTGTCCCTGAGCAAGACACTTAACCCCCAAATGCTCCTGACGAGCTGGTCGGTGTCTTGCATGGCAGCCAGTCGCCCATGGTGTGTGAGTGTGTGTCTGAATGGGTGAATGAGAAGCATCAATTGTACAGCGCTTTGGATAAAGGCACCATATAAATGCCAACAATTTACCATTTCAATGAGCTTTATAGAGATTATAGAGACCATCCAGCGCATTTGTGTTTAAATCTGTTTTTGTGGGGGCAGGATATTGGAGTATCTGTGGCTGCAGCACTGACTGCGACTGCGCATCACATTACATCATCACATGACATCATCACATGACATCATCACATGACATCATCACATTACATCATCACATTACATCATCACATTACATTTATCCAGCAGACGGTTTTATCCAAAGCGACAAACAATAAGTGCAGACCGAAGGTCAGTGGAACGGCTACAGAACAGGTCGTGTAAGGTGCAGTTCCTGTAACATCTGCTACAGTACTGCCT
>NC_083769.1:49100120-49117620 GCF_963514075.1 Conger conger | reverse complement strand
TTGTTTTTATGTTGCTGTTATAGTTATTTTTGCCATTAATGTTATGGTTATTTTAATTGCCATTACAATGGAATGCTTATGAGAAATATACAATAAGCATTTACAATATGCCTGGCAAAATATGTCACGCCAGTAAAGCATTGAGATTAAAACAGGGGGAAAATGAGCGAGGGAGAGAGAGAGAGAGAGAGAGAGAGAGAGGAATGGCGAGAAAGTAAGAGGGAAAGAGATAGCAATAGATATAGAGAAAGATAATGAGAGGTCCACATCATAAAACTAAGTTTTTTAATTAATAAACACATTTCCTATTTAAAGAAAGGCTTTTGGCCTTGGTCAAAGTTCTGGCCAGATAAAACACAGGTTAAGGGCCAAATGTCATTCTGAAATGAGATTCAGGGCCCCACAGTGTGACAAGGCTGTTGTTAATGCCCTATCGTTCTGCATGATGAACAAACGACAGGGTTCATCACAGAGCAGAGCAGTGTTCAGGTAGCAGGGCAGTGTTCAGGCAGCAGGGCAGTGTTCAGGCAGCAGAGCAGTGTTCAGAGAGCAGAGCAGTGTTCAGGCAGCAGGGCAGTGTTCAGGCAGCAGAGCAGTGTTCAGAGAGCAGAGCAGTGTTCAGAGAGCAGGGCAGTGTTCAGAGAGTAGGGCAGTGTTCAGAGAGCAGAGCAGTGTTCAGAGAGCAGAGCAGTGTTCAGGCAGCAGGGCAGTGTTCAGGCAGCAGGGCAGTGTTCAGAGCAGAGCAGTGTTCAGAGAGCAGAGCAGTGTTCAGGCAGTAGAGCAGTGTTCAGAGAGCAGAGCAGTGTTCAGAGAGCAGAGCAGTGTTCAGGCAGCAGAGCAGTGTTCAGGCAGCAGAGCAGTGTTCAGGCAGCAGAGCAGTGTTCAGAGAGCAGAGCAGTGTTCAGGCAGCAGGGCAGTGTTCAGAGCAGAGCAGTGTTCAGAGAGCAGAGCAGTGTTCAGGCAGTAGAGCAGTGTTCAGAGAGCAGAGCAGTGTTCAGGCAGCAGGGCAGTGTTCAGAGCAGAGCAGTGTTCAGAGAGCAGAGCAGTGTTCAGACAGCAGAGCAGTGTTCAGGCAGCAGAGCAGTGTTCAGGCAGCAGGGCAGTGTTCAGAGAGCAGAGCAGTGTTCAGGCAGCAGGGCAGTGTTCAGAGAGCAGAGCAGTGTTCAGAGTAGAGCAGTGTTCAGAGAGCAGGGCAGTGTTCACTTCATCACGGAGCCCAGCTGCAGTTCCACAGGCCTCATATTTCTGTGGTCACATCAGGGATTCAGTTCCTCTACATTATACAGACGGTATATTACATTAACATTTCTATTGGATTTTCATTTGTATTGTATTATGGAGCTGAAAAAATGTGATGCATCAGGTAAAAATTATGCTACAAGCGCATAAAAAGTTAAACTCACAGACTCTCTGTTTTATTACAATAGGCTCTCATTTTAGATGACTTAACATTTCAACAAATAAAACAAAAGTGACATTTGATTTCACTACTGCACATGCAGCCAGAGGAACGTCTAAGACCGAGACCAACATCCCCCGCGCGCCGTTCGCGACTTGCGCGCGGCACGTATCGGAAAATACCGCCTTATTGATTGATCAGTAAATTGATTGCTTGACGGGCAGAAGTCACATGTGAATCCTACGGGCCTGATTGTGGGAGGGGTGGACACCTGGTTCCGAGCACCTGGGTCCGAGCAGCTGTGTGTGGGACACTAACGTCAGGACGACGCCAGTGGCTCGGCGCCAAAGCCGCATTCCGAGAAAATCAAACGGAAAGAACGATGGAAGCACACGAACGCCTGTTCTAATTTAGCCCGGCTAATTAAGGGGCTGGCAGGAACCGAAACCTCCGCACACACATGGGCCCCCAGAAGCCACACTCAAATTTCCTTCAGAAAGAAAATAACGATTATTTTCGGCGGGAGAGAGTTTGGACACAATCGTTGGAGTCCACGGCACTGCAGGGCCACCTGGACGGCAGAACAAAAAACCTTCTGCGCGGAATGTCGATAAAAACATCCAAACAACTAGCGCGTGTACAGTACGTACTAATAAAAATATAATTCCCCGCTGTTCCGCTTCGGCATGAGAGGTTCCTGGAACACGCTGCAGCAGGTATCAAAGTGGATGCGCCGTCGGTGAAGGTGAACTCAGCACCAGGAAGAGGAGTACAGGATCGACGGACGCATCAGGAATATTAAACAGCTCAAGGCCAAAACGAACAGACTTCAATCTGAAGGTTATGCGCCAGCCTCTTCCATCGTGTTTGCGAATAAATAAATAAATAAATAAAAACGACCGCTCCGTGTGAAATTATTTCTCATCAAAAGTTGCATTTTTAGTCCATGATTCTTGGAAGGAGATGGGTTCATTTTGTATTTATTTATACATTTACTTATTTACTTACTTTTAAGTCAATTGCACGGCACGTAAGAACAGCCAGTCAGCCTAGTTATGGAAAGTAATTAAAGGAAATGTTTAACATTAATACAAGCACTTCAATGCTATCAATGCCAAGAATCCTTAAAATATTGGAGCACACAACCACTGTTTCCCTGGAGAAAAGACAGACAGCCTACGCAAACTCATTAGTTGTAACACTGTTATTAAGCATTTATAAGCTGTTTATAGGCAGAGTAATGGGGGATTGAATGGTAATAAGGAGTCAGACAGATAGATAAAGACAAAAACAACAGGAGTAAAGGGAAAGAATGAGCTGATGAGGAGGAATGATGACAGAAGACAAGAGGAACATGACAAGAGAGAGAGGAAGGGCGGAGGTAAATTGATGGAGGGAGGGAGGGAGACAGTGAAATGATGACATCAGGGGGGTTTGGAATGTTCTGCGTCACAATTCCAAGTCAGTGTTCTAGAACTCCACTGCCTTCACTTACCGTGAAGAACGTCCTAATCACATACGTGTGATCTCACCACTTAAAGCAGCGCTACTCAACTCCACGTCCTGCGGGCAGCAGTGTCTGCAGGCATTCGCTCGAATCGGGCGCTAAACCACCTGATTTCACTAATTAGCTAATTATTTGAACTGAGCAGGTAAAATAATCTGTGAAATCAGGCGGTGTAGCGCTCGATCGCAGCGAATACCTGCAGACAGGGCGGCCCGCAGGACGAGGAGCTGAGCAACGCTGCCTTAATGGGTTAATGAGTGAGAGAGGAGGAGAGATCCAGAGAAAAGAGTGTCATTACTGTGCAAATTAAAATGGAAATGGTCCCTCTGACACTAACTCGGGAAACAACAGTTAGCATCAGTGGCTAATTTGCCTCACTTTTCTTCATTGCTTACAGTAATTTCTTTATAAGATTAACACGAAACAGCCACGCGCACGTGCACAGACACGCATGTATCCCGCCGGGGAAGGGCTTTAAGAGGCTCGCGTTCACTGTAACTGCTCCTCCACGGCTGTGACTGCTCCTCCACGGCTATAACTGCCCGTCCACGGCTATAACTGCCCGTCCACGGCTGTAACTGCTCCTCCACGGCGGTAACTGCTCATTCATGGCCGGTTCCCACTCCAGCGGCTCGGGATAAAGCACAGTATGACCTGCCTGGACTGCACCTCTCTCCAGCGAGAGGCGGCCTGTAGCGTAGTGGTTAAGGTAAAGGACTGGGACCCGCAAGGTCGGTGGTTCTAATCCCGGTGTAGCCACAATAACATCCGCACAGCTGTTCGACCCTTGAGCAAGGCCCTTAACCCTGCATTGCTCCAGGGGAGGATTGTCTCCTGTTTAGTCTAATCAACTGTAGGTCGCTCTGGATAAGAGTGTCTGCAAAAATGCCATTAATGTAATGTAATGTAATGTAATGTAATGAGTCAGAGTGACTGGGTGCCACCACGTCTCCCAGCCTCCGTGTGGGGGAAAGGCCGTCCCAATGAATGTGGGAACACATGAAAAGGACAGTAAACCCCCCCCCCCCCCTGTTCCACCTGGCGGCCATATTAGGCTTTGTTTGCGTTCAATCTTTCTAACGGGGGGCGCTGTGTTTAATCTCACACATTGAGGCACAGAGACGCGTTGCAGATTGTTGTGTGCAAACAGTGCTGTTCAGACCGCGCTGTCGTCAGCGCTAATGAACTTGTGTTTCATCTGTTCTTTTTCACGCTGTGGCACGCAGTTTAGCCCTCTCCGCAGTTCGGTGGGAACACATAAATGTCGCGTTTTCACCGTCCACAGGTTTAAAGCCAGTGGTCAAACACATATAGAATACAGTATTTTTCACGGTGTTTGCTTTTTAGGTTAAAATAGTATGCGATCACGCAGGTCTCACACAAGCATGCATGTACACTCGCACATAAGCATGCCCATACATATACATACATGGCACACACACACACACACACACACTCCATTGTGAAGCTACAGTAAACTCATCATCTGTTTTGCCTCATTTTCGGATTTTCTCCTGAACACACAAGGCACCATGAGACAAATTTTAATTTACAACACCAGATATGCTAGCTTTCTCGCTTTCTTCTGTATGCAATGAGCCAGAGAGTATACGCGTGTGTTAATGGGAGTGTGTGCATGTGCATGTTTATGTGCATACGCCTGTGTGTGCGCCTGTACTGCCCCAGAGAACAGAGCCAATCTACCAGCTACACACAACCCTGAAAATACATTTATTACAAGCTACATATTCCTATCTCCCCCCACAAGAGCTGCTACGAATGAATTTAAATGTATATCTATAAGCACTTTTACTATTAGATAAATAAACATGCTTTCTGTGGAAGGACATGACTATCAGTGTGCAGTAAATGCGCACTGGGTTAAAGAAGGTGGCCCCCCTGTATTTCACGTTACAAATTCAAAATGGAGTTCCACCTCTGTGTGTGTGTGTGTGTGTGTGTGTGTGTTATAGTTCTCTCATTACACACCGCAACAGAGAATACACACCAAAATAATTATCATCGCCTGATCCCATTCCATGTTAGACCATCATTTACGATGTGTGTTTTAGTTTTAAAATGACGTACACGTATTAGATATGCCAAGTAGATATCCTTAGTTGTATGGTCAGGTATAGGTATAAGGTTTGACGTTAGGTTTGTGTAGAAGGCCTAACCGTGGACCTCAACTGTACCCACATATAGACTACACATATAGACTACAACTGCTCCCGATATAGGTTTTAATTTAAGGCCAGGCACAGTGCTATCTCAGGAGAACGAGCAGAATCGTGGTGCTTTTGACGGCTTGGCTGTGACAGATGTACCTTCACACGGGCTGTTATCATTGAGGGAATATTAATGAGAAGTGGAGCGTTGTTTTCCATTTATAGTCCTTGTACAGTAAGCGGAGGCTTAAGAGGCTGTTTGCACAGACGGGTCAGAGGTTATTGAAAAGTGCACGCAGGGAGGAATCAGTAAAGCACGGCGGGTCTTTATATTTTAAGATGCATCTGCGGTCTGGGTAAATATGCTCGGATGTTTTATGCACCGAGTCTGCCTGCGAGGGATTGGGCGATAAAATTCTGGGGGAGTCGAACGTCTCCATAGTTACCATAAAAAGTCCAATAATCAGCTTTCAACCTGCGGATTGCATCCTCCCGACAATAGGCCGCGCGGAGAGGGGAGGTTTTGATCGAATGCTCGCTCTAAAACGGTTCATACCCAAGAAAACCAGGGCATAAACTCAGGGACATAAAGACACAGCCTCGTGTTTCAGTGAGGTGCTGCTCCCGGCAAGCTGCAAATCAAAAACAGATAAAGCTAACTATTATCGGCACATTGTGATCCGCACACGCTCAGAGGAAGATTACTGACTGCAGGAACGAGAGGAGAGAGAGGAGAGAAAGACCTGATTGCAACGGAATGGGAGTTGAAGGACTCGCACGGACGTCACGAACGAAACCCCACGTTTCACTACTGCTTCATCAGGCTCGCTTCACAAAGTACAAAGCGCCAGAAATGACACTTACATGATGTGGTTCAGTTCATCTTTAGATTTAGAGTTTGGCTTAAGCACAATCAGGTTGAGGTTTAGGTGGATTTTTTTTGGTAAAGGCAACAACATGCTAAAAACCTCCGAGACTATTGGACTGTGTTTTAATTCCAGTAAGGCCTATGAGAGAGCTATGCCTGGGAGAGTCTGCCCGTTGACACAGGGGCAGAAATGTAGTAAAAAGCTACGTGAAGCAGACTAATCGTGTTTAAAGACTGGCGGCTACCAAACAGGGAGGAAGTTAGCAGGAGGTGACGTACATGTATGGTAATAGCAGGAGGTGCTCTTTTCTGCACTCCGTGACAGAAAAAAAGATATATATATACCTGTGTGTGTGTGTGTGTGAGGGTGTGTGTGTGTGTGTTTGTGTCTGTGTTTGTGTGAGTGTGTTTTTTTTGTGTCTGTGTAAGTGTTTGTGTCTATTTGAGTGTGTGCATTTGTGTTTGTGTCTGTGTGAGTGTGCAAGTGTGTGTTTGTGTCTGTGCGAGTGTGCAAGTGTGTGTTTGTACCCGTGTGTGTGTGTGTGTGTGCGGTGTGTGTGTTTGTGTCTGTGCGAGTGTTTGTGTCTGTGCGTGTGTCTGTGTGAGTGTGTGAGTGTTTGAATCCGTGTGTGTGTGTGTGTGTGTTTGTGTCTGTGCGTGAGTCTGTGTGAGTGTGTGAGTGTTTGAATCCGTGTGTGTGTGTGTGTTTGTGTTCTCCTTCCCCACACCTGCTTGTAGTGCTTCCCGGGGTGGAATGTTCTCTCCTGGGGTAATGTTTCCAGGCGGGACACAGAGGTGCACTCTGTAGGAGACACTAATGAACTGAGCTGCTTCAGACACAAACACGGCGTGCTGAGGTTAATTAACGACAGGACCCATCAGATCAAACCACGGAGAACCTGCGTCTCCCCTCTCTCTCACTCCGGTCGATGGCAGAGGTATTATCCCCAACATCAAAGGGCAAAGCACAGCTGTGTATCCCCCTCACCTCTGCCAAACACACACTCACACACGCGCACACACACAAACGCACACACACGCACACATACAACCTCACATGCAAACACACAAACATACTTGCATCCAAACATTCCCATACACATTTACATACAAACACAGAGGCTCACACACACACACACACACACACACACAAGCACACAGGTGAGCACACACTAACACACACACACACACACACACACACTGGTCTCATTAGCAACAGGAGTGTATAGTTGCAATAAGCGCTCATCCCTGTGAAACCCTGGCCTATCTGTGTGTTGGAATTAATTGCAGGTTTGCTGCTATGTGACACAATTACGGGAGATATTTCCATTACACAACCTTACTTATAAATTCTATAATACAAGTCAACAGCTCCCCCCCCCTCCCCCTCCCCACAGCTGAGAGTCTTTATGTCCTCCCTCTGAAAGGCGCTCTGCTACAGAAACATCAGAAGGCCTCTCCAGCTGAACAGCACACAGCCCGGGGGCAGGCTGGCCAGCGCGTTAACCAGCCCCGGATCCCCCCTCTCTCCTGAAACGTCTGGTCACTTCACCATGGCAACGGGCAAAAGCGGGAGTTCCTATTTTCCCCCCCCCCGAAACTTCACACCCCGACACACACCCCCCCGGCCCCCCCCGGCCCCGTACGCTAGGGGCCGTCAGACGTGTCTCACACGGGGCGTACACACTTACAGAAGCTCGACGCGTCTTCATCGGAGTGCTGCTGAGCGCGGAACACCTGCCCATTACATGCTCCGGCGAGATTGGACTTTCCTTCGCCGGTGACGCGGGCGTGAGTGATAGCGGCGCCGCGCTACAGCGCAGGGCTCCAGCCAGGAGAGAGGCATTTCTGCTGGGCCCATATTTTAGGCGTTTGGGTCTGCCAAATCTCCCCATCAGACCGCACAGCTGTGCCGCCCGTTAGCGGGCTGAGAACGCGCCGGATGAATACTGATCCCCCTTCCCATCAGGGCTCAGAGCCTCAGAACCAGGACAACAGCGGTCACGTGACACAGAGCTCCAGTGATTCCAGCTCACAGGTACAGTGGTCACATGACACAGTGGTCACATGACACAGAGCTCCAGTGATTCCAGCTCACAGGTACAGTGGTCACATGACACAGTGGTCACATGACACAGAGCTCCAGTGATTCCAGCTCCCAGCTACAGTGGTCACATGACACAGAGCTCCAGTGATTCCAGCTCCCAGCTACAGTGGTCACATGACACAGAGCTCCAGTGATTCCAGCTCACAGCTACAGTGGTCACATGACACAGCGGTCACATGACACAGAGGTCACATGACACAGAGCTCCAGTGACTCCAGCTCACAGACTACTATAAAGCCCCACATGCTGAGGAACACTCAGCGCTAAGGACTTTAGAACACGTTGAGGAGTCCTGCAGGGAAAGGGAACATGCACCAAACACTGTGGAACACAGACACGTTATCCAAGCAGTTGCACTGCGGCTGGATTTACTGCATGGGAGCGAGCTAACGCGGGGTCCCGTGGGCCCCAGTATAAACGGGGAGCCACACGGGCGTCGACATGTTCCATAGGTAATGGAGTCATTACATAATCACACACCGGGGGGCTTGTGTCAAGTCTAATCTGAAAGAATACTGAGCATCATAAATATTGCACTTTGACACAGATTCTGCCTCCCAAGTAGACAACGATAACCGTAAATATGCGGGAAATTATTCCTCGAGAAAAATGAACGTGAAGAAACAAAGAAATTATTGAGCTGACAGAAGGGTAATGAGTGTTGATTTGTTTTGGGCTGAAGGAGGCCTGGAGTCTGAATGTTATTGGAAAGCGCTGCTTTAATCGTTGTGGCTGTGGCCCGTGTTGCAGAGAGAGTCGCTCAGATTAGCCGAAGCACATAATGCACTTACGGAGAAGCGCATTCGGGTCCAGCGCGAGCATAATTTCCGCCTATTATTTTAACATTTTATGAAAAGCAAATAGCACACTCGCCTCTCTAATTAGTTTATTTTTTTATTAGAGATTTAGGCGAAGCGTTTGTTTGGAAGGAGATTTAGCATTCCTGCGAGCTTAAGGAAGAAAAGCCTGAATATGCAGGAGGGAGCGGGGGGTAAACGGCAGTCTCTGTTTCCTCTTGTTGGTTCAGATTTACTGCTGCAGTCCTCTGTCCTCATCTACACAAACACACTCAGCGGGGCTTCGGCCTGGAAATACAACAGGCGCTCCTCTCTCTCCCTCTCTCTCCCTCTACCTCTCTCTCTCTCCCTCCCTCTCTCTACCTCTCCCTCTGCCTCTCTACCTCTCTCTCTCCCTCTACCACTCTACCTCTCTCTCCCTCTCTCTACCTCTCTACCTCCCTCCCTCTCTGCCTCTCTCTCCCCCTCTCTCTCTCTCTCTCTCCCTCTACCTCTCTACCTCTCTCTCTGCCTCTCTCTACCACTCTACCTCTCTACCTCCCTCCCTCTCTACCTCTCCCTCCCTCTCTAAATCTCCCTCCCTCCCTCTCTCTCTCTACCTCTCTACCTCCCTCCCTCTCTACCTCTCCCTCCCTCTCTCTCTACCTCTCTCTCTCCCTCTGTCTCACTCTCCCTCTCTCTCTACCTCTCTCTACCTCTACCTCCTCACTCTCTCTCAAATAATAACAGTGCCCCTACACTTAAACCTGGGGTTTTTTTGGTAATATTTGGTAAAAGTCTCTTCACATTACTATAGCTAGCAATAAACCAACTGCTCTGGGAAAAAATATGTGATATCTGTGACTGTCCCAGGACAGATTTACAGGGAGTTCAGTTTCTCATCGCTCCCGGAAGCTATCATCCAATGGGGGCAGCTCTCAGCCAGGAGCCGGCCTCACCAGCCTATCAAAATCTCACGTCCCCGAGAGGCAGACTGAGGAGATGGGTTTTTCGCTGCTGTATACATTCAATATCTTCTTCTGCCCAGATTCTGCTCACGCCTACCCCAGCTTTAAGGTGATGATCAGTCTGAAATGTGTGTGTGTGTTTGCGTGTGTGTGTGTGTGTGTGCATGCAGGTAGGTGTGTGTGTGTGTGTGTGTGTGTGTGTGTGCGTCTGTATGTGTGCATGCAGGTAGGTGTGTGTGTGTGTGTGTGCGTGCAGGTAGGTGTGTGTGTGTGTGTGTGTGTGTGTATCTGGTGTGCAGAGTGACAGAGTGACAGTTCTCCCAGCCCGCCACAATTTAAAACACAAGTCCCAGGAAGGCATTTTGATTGGTCTAAGACTGCCCCGCCCACCAAATTTCAGCCTATGGGATAAGGCAGATGTATAAGTGGGAGTCTCACAGTAGCAAACAGAATGAGTAGCCATGTTAACATCAAGACATCATTACATTACATTCCATTACATCTGAACGCATCCCGTAACATTACATTCATTTACCAGAGCAACTTACACGTGACGTGAACTGATTACGATGAGAAATCATGCCAGACCTGAAGAACCTTCCCAAACCGACGATTACATACAGTACGCCTCATCACTGGAGCTATAACGCCAGTAAACTACGCTCACCAAGAACTAAAAAAACGAAAAAAAAAAGCCCGAATGTACAGATTCAAATCATAACAAGCCCCAAGAAGAGAAATATAAAGGCATAAAGGCATAAAGGCCCATAAACGCTGAATGAGTCCGTACGGCGGGGGAGCCGGGCTCAGCAGACACATCTGCGGGGGATCCGGGCGGGTTGTTTGCTGGTTTTATGATTATATTTACCTCCTCCCAGACTCCGGCAGGGCGAGTGCGTCGATGTGTTCACCGAGGTCAAAACGGCTCGGAGAAAACGTGCGTTCTCCGGCCCACAGAGATGCGGGAGACGGGGGGGCGACACACCTGCGCCGGTCCCTACCCCGCGCACAGACAGGTAACGCACCGCCTAATGCGCCCAAATATACGACATCAACTAAAACCAAGAGATACTGGCATGTGACCAAATACGGCACATATTGAAACAAAACAAACAATTACAGTCAATTTCACAAATTCCACAAACTAGCTTTATCGTCAGCAGTTCTAGAACAAACTTTGTACTGTATTGGGACAAAGAACAGCAACATTAGCGCTAATATGATATAATAATCACGTTACTCACATTTTGGACATTTTGGGGATTTAATAGCGGATGTCTCACCAGGGTGTAAAGTTTTTGACAGGTCCTGTTCTCAGGGTGGGGATGATGTAATGATCCCTTTTTAAAAGGGGGGGGGGGGGGGCACTGCCTGGCACTGGTATCAACCCCCCCCCGCCCCCCCCCCCAGGTTTGTGCTGCTCAATCACCACAGGGACAGCAGGTGACCCATAAACGGCCGTTTTAAAGGCTTTTTAATCACTCTCTCTTACAGGGCTAATGAACGGAGATTGTTTGTTCATTACAGCTCTCCTGGGGGGGGTGGGTTGGTAACTTCAATGCAGAGAGGCCTGCCAGTGTCGGGGTGGGGGGTGGGGGGGGGGGGATTTTAATGTATTCTCCTCCTTTTCCCCGAATTCAGACAGTCCAGGAATATCTATCTCAAGCGCTCCGTGTTGTGATAGCTGTACGCTCATCATAGCACGGAGTCCAGCACTCACACACACACACACACACACTAGCAAACACACACAGCTCAACAGGCGGATGTGTAGGTGTCTGATTGGCCAGTAGGGGTCGCTATTGTGCGGGGGGGGTGCTGTCATCCCAGCAGCCCGGGGGCAGCTAGGTCTAAAACCAGCCCCCAGCAGCCCCGGAGTCAAACATCACAACAAACTCCCTTTTGGTTTCGTCTGCAACTTTGGGTAATTGACTTGCTGCTGCCGGAGATATTGAATCCCGATGAGCCCATCCCGGCTAAAGCAGGTGAAGAGATGGACTCGCTGCACTCCGTGCACCCAGGCTGTTTTGACATTCTTCTCAAACTTCTGGGCCGAGGCATCTCTCCCTCCTAACACCTGACTAACAGTGGAGTGTTTTCATTATGAATGATTTTACGCGCACGGATAACGGGCTCGTCCAGATAAGAGAGTCCGTCTCTGCTCTTTTCGCAGAGACACGGGAGCGTGAGGCCGCAGCGGAGAGCGGTTTCTGTGACGGCCGGTTTCTTGCTCGTTGGTTTTGCAGGCAGCTCTGGTCCACCCCCCCCCCCCTCCCCTCCCTGAGCAGAGGGAGGTCATTAATGCAGCACATCTACAAGTTTAAGATTCCCCCCGCCTCGTCCCCCAGCGACGCACATTAACACTGCTCTTTTATTTATGAATTAATGAGGAAACGAGCTGTTCTTAATCCCGCAGACTTAGGCATTCAGGTCAGCCTTTCCAGGAGGGATCACCAGTTACTTACATAACAGCCCAGCCGCCATACCCGCTAAAGGAGGCATGAGTCATGGACAGCAGACACCGCGACGTGATAAAAATAAAAAACCCATCTGCCCCTGTGTGTGCGTGCGTGCGTGTGTGTGTGTGTGCGTGTGTGTGCGTATGAGTGTGTGTGAGCGTGTGTGCCCGTGTGTGTGTGAGAGTGTGTGTGTGTGCCTGTGTGTGTGTGAGGGTGTGTGTGTGTGTGTGAGTGTGTGAGAGTGTGTGTGAGTGTGTGTGTGTGTGTGTGTGAGAGTGTGTGTGTGTGTGTGTGTGAGAGAGTGTGTGTGTGTGCCTGTGTGTGTGTGAGGGTGTGTGTGTGTGAGAGTGTGTGAGAGTGTGTGCCCGTGTGTGTGTGTGAGTGTATGTGTGTGTGCCTGTATGTGTGTGAGTGTGTGTGTGTGTGTGTGAGAGTGTGTGTGTGTGTGTGTGTGAGAGAGTGTGTGTGTGTGCCTGTGTGTGTGTGAGGGTGTGTGTGTGTGTGAGTGTGTGAGTGTGTGTGCCCGTGTGTGTGTGAGAGAGTGTGTGTGTGTGCCTGTGTGTGTGTGAGGGTGTGTGTGTGTGTGAGTGTGTGTGAGAGTGTGTGTGTGAGTGTGTGTGCCCGTGTGTGTGTGAGTGCACGTGTGTGTGCCTGTGTGTGTGTGTACCTGTGTGTGAGTTTGTTTGCCTGTATGTGTGTGTGCCTGTATGTGTGTGTACCTGTGTGTGTGTACACGTGTGTGTGTGTGTGTGTGTGACTGTGTGTGCCTGTGTGTGTGCCTGTGTGTGTGTGTGTGTATAGGTGTGTGTGTGTGTGTGTGGGGTGGGTTGAGTGTGTGTGTGTGTGTGTGTGACTGTGTGTGCCTGTGTGTGTGTGTGTGTGTGTGTATAGGTGTGTGTGTGTGTGTGTCTGTATGTGTGTGTGAATAGGTGTGTGTGTGTAGGGTGGGTTGAGTGTGTGTGTAGGGTGGGTTGAGTGAGTGTGTGTGTGTCTGTATGTGTGTGTGTGTGTGTGTGTGTGTGTGTGTGTGTATAGGTGGGTGTGTGTGTAAGGTGGGTTTAGTGTATGCGTGCGTGTGAGTGTGCGTGTTTGTGTGTGTGTGTGTGTGTGTGTGTGTATAGGTGTGTGTGTGTGTGTGTGTGTGTGAATAGGTGTGTGTGTGTAGGGTGGGTTGAGTGTGTGTGTGTGTGTCTGTACGCGTGTGTGTGTGTGTGTGTGTGTGTGTATAGGTAGGTGTGTGTGTAGGGTGGGTTGAGTGTATGCGTGCGTGTGTATGTGAGTGAGGTTATTTATGCACCAGTGGGAGCAGAGAGGGAGGGAGGTAATCCTGAAAGCGGGAGATGGATGTGATTTTTATTGACCTTCATATCAAAATGGCGGTGATGGCGCTCAAATGAGTTTCATTTTGTTTTATGAAAACATCAAAGTACCTTTCACAAGCCAGATGTTTTATATTTCCACAAGCCTGGGTAATGAAAATTTCTCCCAAGGCGGAGAGAATTTTATACGGTGAAAAGAGTGTTTGCCATTTGTTGCTGAAAGGGAATCTGGGAATTGTAGTCTGTCGATGGACTTTCCCCACATTAAATATCGCACATCTAATCTGCTCTCACCAGCGTCCCGTTGTCTTTCTCTATTCAGCACCTGTTTTCTGCTCCTTCATACTTAGGTGCTGTTCCAATTATGCCTTTTTTTTTCTTGCCCAACCCTCTCACCGACACCCCAAAAATGAGCTGCTGTTAGAACATTAAACTGAGATCCTGAGCCACTGTGGTCAGACCCTGTGGAGAGGAAACCCTGGGGTCCAGGCCAAAGTCCCGCAAATCCAGCTCTCAACATCTGGCACCTGATCCCATCGGACTGGGCACATAATCCCTGCGTTCACCAATCCACAAGGATTCCCCAGGTTGCCACGGTGAAAAAAAACGAAACAAAAAAAAACGAATTGTCATGGCAACCAGCTCCCAGACACCATGAACAGGTTCTTTGGTCTCAGGAAGCGCTCCTTCCAGATTGATCCGCCGTGGTTATGGAATCGACACTCGACACAAGCTAAACCCAAACCGTTCGCCCCAAGTGCGACTTCAGCGTCCACGAGGATCGCTCACGAGTCCCAGTATCTCCACCAGCGCCCCAGTATCTCCACCAGAACCCCAGTATCTCCACCAGAACCCCAGTATCTCCACCAGAACCCCAGTATCTCCACCAGAACCCCAGTATCTCCACCAGAACCCCAGTATCTCCACCAGAACCCCAGTATCTCCACCAGAACCCCAGTATCTCCACCAGAACCCCAGTATCTCCACCAGCGCCCCAGTATCTCCACCAGAACCCCAGTATCTCCACCAGCGCCCCAGTATCTCCACCAGAACCCCAGTATCTCCACCAGAACCCCAGTATCTCCACCAGAACCCCAGTATCTCCACCAGAACCCCAGTATCTCCACCAGCGCCCCAGTATCTCCACCAGAACCCCAGTATCTCCACCAGAACCCCAGTATCTCCACCAGAACCCCAGTATCTCCACCAGCGCCCCAGTATCTCCACCAGAACCCCAGTATCTCCACCAGAACCCCAGTATCTCCACCAGCGCCCCAGTATCTCCACCAGCATCCCAGTATCTCCACCAGCGCCCCAGTATCTCCACCAGCGCCCCAGTATCTCCACCAGTGCCCCAGTATCTCCACCAGAGCCCCAGTATCTCCACCAGGACAGATAAGGGCCCCGCTCTCTACCAGCGCAGAGAGACATTTACAGAAGAAGAAGAGAGGTGGTCCTCCAGCCGGTCTGAACCATCCCACCACCTCTGAAAGAGCCACACAGCTCCAGGTGAAAGCAGAGCTGAATCAGTCCATCTGCCCATCTCACTCTTTGCTTTTTGTTTTAGGTTTTCACAGTCCGGGCTGTTGGAGATGGAGGTGGTGGTGGTGTGTGTGTGTGTGTGTGTGTGTGGCCCAAGTGTTAGGTAAGATGGTCAAGGGACTTTGCCCTGGTTTCATTGTTGTCTTAGGTAAGAGGTAATAATGGCGAAGAGATCTGGGAATGCTGCTAATTTATTACAATTGATCTTTTTTTTTGTTTTGGTGTATCCATTTTTACCTGCACTTAATTGTTTGTGGACCATGAACAATCGACTTAATAATTTGGCAATAGGTGAGGTCATAAGTCTCTCTCTCGAGGGGCATTCTCTCCTTAAAAAGACTGTAAGGGTTATTCATTCAGCATTCACCCACGGTTATTAGCTCAATTTGTTTTAAAGGTTTATTGAAAAGCTGCCCTGGTGGCCGGCGGACAGACTGGAGGAGGTTCTCCTCCGCAGGTTAAACCAGGCAGTGAATTACGGCCCCTCCTTCATCAGATGCTTAACCAGCCTGCAGAGACGCTGAGGATGTGTCCTGCTCTTCTGATCCTACGGTAACGTGGAGAAAGATCGATGTCTGAGCGCAGAAGAGCAGCGTGGCGTGTTGGGCCGGGAGCCTCGGGGGAGAGGAGGTCAGCGCTGAGATTCACCGCTCAACTCAACGAGCGCATCAACGCTGAGATTCACTGCATCAACGAGCGCATCAACGGTGAGATTCACTGCATCAACGAGCGCATCAACGCTGAGATTCACTGCATCAACGAGTGCATCAACGGTGAGATTCACTGCATCAACGAGCGCATCAACGCTGAGATTCACTGCATCAACGAGCGCATCAACGGTGAGATTCACTGCATCAACGAGCGCATCAACGGTGAGATTCACTGCATCAACGAGCGCATCAACGGTGAGATTCACCGCTCAACGAGCAAATGCACCGCTCAGTGTCAGTCTCTCTGCTAATCTCACCGACAGTCTCTCTGCTAATCTCACCAACAGTCTCTCTGCTAATCTCACCGACAGTCTCTCTGCTAATCTCACCAACAGTCTCTCTGCTAATCTCACCGACGGTCTCTCTACTAACCTCACCGACAGTCTCTCTGCTAATCTCACCAACAGTCTCTCTGCTAATCTCACCGACGGTCTCTCTGCTAATCTCACCGACGGTCTCTCTGCTAATCTCAGCGTCAGTCTCTCTGATAACCTCACCATCAGTCTGCACCATCAGTCTGAATGTCAGTCTGCACCATCAGTCTCAGCCACTTTTACTTTACCCGCCGCAGTGCGGCTCTCAGTCATTGCTAGTTAACGTGTGCGGGCGTCCGACGCGCGTCTAAACCAGCCAGCACACCACCACACACTCCAGCTCCCAAACCACACACTCCAGCTCCCAAACCACACACAGCACACCACACACTCCAGCTCCCAAACCACACACTCCAGCTCCCAAACCACACACAGCCCACCACACACTCCAGCCCCAAACCACACACAGCCCACCACACACTCCAGCTCCCAAACGCACACTGCAGCGGCCGCTGACTCAGCTCAAAGGGAAATACGGGGAGCGGATGGTTAAGTTTACCGTTTATTCTAATTTGCTGCTTAATTCTTTCTCTTTTTTTTTTTTTTGGCATTTTCTTTTTTTCCACGGCTAAATTGTTGAACGCTGATTTTTTATTTCATTATTATTTTTAATACTCTGTGCAGCTTAAATCCTTCCCAATTACAGACTCTGGTATGAGCCTGCTTTCCACGCCCCAGGACTGCCAATTAGACTCTCGCTCTTTCTTCTTATTTTACTGCCTTTAATCTGGGGGGGGCGGGGGGGCGGGGTGCGGGGGGGGGGGGGGGGGGGTCAAGGAGAAGTGAGGGAGAGGGGAAAGAAGAGAATGAAAAATCAGCGGATGAGCAAAGAGATGATGAGAAAAGAGAGATGAGTAGAGGAGAACATCTCTCCTTTTCCTCAGGTGTCTTTTCAAAGATATTCCTGCTTCCTGTGTTGCGCTGTGCCGGCTAAGGAGAGGAGGGGCCACAGCCAGCCAATCAGCTCAGCTGCCTCATCCTGTTTCCTGCTCCTCATTGGCCAGTCAACAGCGACATACGAATATCAAATCAGCTTTACAATAATATCAGCACCCACTCGGCTACCTGCGGCTTGAACCACCAACCTTCCGGGTCCCAGTCCCCGTACCTTAACCACTCAGGCTGTCCCACAATCCCCATAATGCCCTTGCTTTCAGAAGTAGTTCACAGCTCTCACGCCATTGGTCATCCCCATTCTTGGCTCAGGCTCTGATTGGCTGCTTATCCCAGAAACGTGTACCAGTTTCTTCTCTGCTTCCATTTTAAACAGCAAGTGCAGCACTACACGAAACGGCACTAGGGG